>NC_056740.1:67518461-67530961 GCF_019279795.1 Protopterus annectens | reverse complement strand
GGTCCTAGGTCTTAACCCAAATTTTTTAAATCACAGTAAAACTACTGCATTTGTAATATTTTGTAAACAACATGCAATATCTCAGCATCCACTTGAGTTACACACATACTGTCAGCAGCATTTTATTCATCTTATCTTCATTTTATTCATCTAGATGAGAGCTTTCATATGAGGCTAAGGAGTTCTATAAGTGTTACTTGGTTGTTGAGATAGTTTGAAAAATGTGAAAAGTATATCTATATAAATTTAATATCATAAAAACAACAGTTAATATCGTTTTACCTGCACCAGACAGAGATCAAATATTAATGCAGTTGTTTGCCATTGTGTAAACTTTAAGACAAAATCTTTTACAACCTTGTACATAGCATAGATTTGGAATTATTGATGCAAATATGAACAACCAATACTTGACAACTAGAGGTGTCAGTAGGAGTTAACTGCAGATGCACCTGGAGGCATCGCTTGGACGTTACGAGTTAAACAGCTTTCTTTCCTTTGTTCCTTGACTACACGTAGTGACAGTCACTCATAAATATTTAAATCTTGTACCAGTTTGAAACTTATTTGCTCATTGCATTTATTTGAAATTGTTTTACTCTTCTAGTTGAAGTAGACAGACATCAGTTTTCATGGGTTTACCTAACAGTGGCCAAGTGTGAAGTAGAAGGGACTGAAACTTGCTCATTACATTTGCATGAATTTCTAGTCACTGATTGCTGTTTCTTATAGGGAATAATTGTTTATGCTGTTTTTATTACATTTTTAATTTTTTTTGTAGTTATGCAACTGTGAAATGATTGTACATAACTAAAGATAATTGGGCTATGAACTATTTTGAGCCCATCGGTTACATTTCCATTTATGAAAGGCAAGGATAACAATTTATCTTCACATCTATAAACTTGTAGCCTCACAAAATCATCTTGAAAATAAAACCATTAAACCTAATTGGCACCAGTGCAGATGTTCTTGTCATAGACTATCATTATTGCTAGACTTCCCTTTCTGTCAAACACATACTGCCATTAATAAACAAATATATTTAGTTGGTAGCTCCTGAACATGTCCATCCATTTCATTCTAGAATCAACAAATCATTTGGACCTCTCAGACAAAATTTGCAAAAGTCACTCCTCCTTGCAAATTATTTGGGATGAAACACCTTTTTTGTGTACTTCAAGTTCACACCCATAGTTTCTTGTGACATGCAGACCTTTTTTGTGGGTCTAGCTTCTTTATCTAAGAACTTACCCTCTAATAATAAGTGTTAGAGAATGGGCTTACTGTACATCAGTACCGTGATTGGAGAACAAGTGTCCTCTAGGAGGGTATTAATGTGCAAGTAATGCCCGCTGAAAAATGAGCTTATCAAGCCACCATGGAACTCGGACTGAGAAAAATGGAATGGCCGCCATTATTTTGCACTCGCTAAGCAGCACTTTTGCTGTTTAGTGAGTATAAAATAAAATTAAAGTAAAAAAAAAAATGTGCGGATGCCTTAGTGTGTGAAGGTGTATGCCTGTATGAGTGTGACAGACAGATCAGTTAAGCTGCTATTTTACACTAGCTAAGCAGCGCTTCTACTGTTTAGTGAGCATAAAATAAAAAGCATATGTGTGTGTGTGTGTGTGTGTGTGTGTGTGTGTGTGTGTGTGTGTGTGTGTGTGTGAGAGAGAGTGTATGCGTTTATGAAAGTAAGAGAGTGATGATCGTGTGTATGTGTGTTTATGTTGCTGTCTGCTTGTATGAGTGAATGCATGCATAAAAGCAGAAGAGTGTGTATGTGTGTGTGTGTGTGTGTGTGTGTGTGTGTGTGTGTGTGTGTGTGTGTGTGCGTGTGTGCGTGTGTGTTAGTGTGTGAGGGGGGTGAGAGAGAAAGAGAAGAGTGAAAGCGATCTCTGGGCATACCTCTCAACCACTTAGTGCAAGAAATCTGGACAAAGACCAACAAAATGGGGGGAGGGTTAAAGCCTAAAAATAGGGACAGATGTTAAATGTTGCTCTTATAAACTTAGAAAGTTGCTAGCGCAACAGGGATTCTTTTAACATAGATTTTCTGAAGGATTTGAAGTCTGAAATTCAAATGTATGCTATTTTTTAATGACTTCAGTCCTCAGATCATCCCAATAAATTGCCAGAAAAACACAACTTATATGAGGAACAGATCAATAATATGAGCCAAAAATCTGGACAGTTGAGAGGTATGCCTCTCAACACAAATAGTGTGGAAACAACAGGCTTAAAATAGGGACATATTTTAAATATTATTCTTATAAACTTATAAAGTTGCTAGAATAACAGGGTTTTCATTAACATTCTTTTTTCCCCTAAAGCAGAGATATGTGTGCGAGTGCATGAGATGACTACTGGCAGCAACAGCAGTAAAGGGGGTTACAAGCCTCTGCATCTTTCAGCTGAAGAAATCTGGATAAAGCCTAAAATAAAGGGGGGGTGCAAAAACTGTAAAATAGAAACTTAATTATAGCTCTTATAAAATTACAAAGCTGCTAAACTAAACGAAATCTGAAGCTCAAATGTATGTCATTATGTAGTAACTTCAATCTCCAGTGACTGTCAACCAAAAGATTTAGGATTAAGGGACCAAAAAAATAAGGTAAATAACCCGGTTATTTTAAAATGTTATATTTTGGACGTAAAATGCTTCCACCAAAACCATTAATATATATTATAGCAAGTTTGAAACATTAGGTGGAGGAACTATTTTACATCAAAAATACACTAAAAAAATATAGTGATAAAAAAAAAAAAATATATATATATATATATATATATATATATATATATATATATATAAAACACAACAATTTTACAGATAGCCCATTCTCAAAGCAGAATAATGCCCTCCAGGGTGTGTGTTAATGTGTAATTAATGCCCTTCCAGGGGAGTAGAGGCCCTCCTTTTGCAGCATCAGGCCTCATAACACCCCTGGGCAGGTGTTAATAACACATTAACACACACCCTGTCGGGCATTATTGCTTAGCAAAAGTGCAAAGAGTTATTAACAAAATTACACTAAGATTGTTAATCTAGGATGTGCTGCAGTGGAGAAAATTAATCATTATTTGACACTTATTCTTCATGTTTTCATATTTGTGTTCATATTATCATAAATGAGAGGCTTACATGTTATTGAGGGGTATAGTGTGAAACACCAGTGTGGGAGACTGGACAAGTCACTGTCAATGTCCATTTATATCACACTATTCCTGAGATATTTCTAGTTATTTTTAGCAATTATAAAAAAAATGAAACAATATTTCTATATTTACTTAATACATCAAAAACCAAGTGACTTACAAACTGTTGCATAACATTAGGTGAAACCTTAGATTTTGTGGAAGAAAACTATATTTAATATTTGCACTGTATGAGATATGCAATGTTATTTGTATTGTTCATTATAGAATTGTGCATTTGTTTTATATTTCTGTAAAAATATCTCAATAAATATGCACTCATGGAATAATTTCTTGTTGTCATGTTAAAGCTTATGTCTGGTTAACAAAAATGTTCTAACAATATATGTCTAGGTTGTACAGTTTCCATATGAGAGTTTGTTTGTGAAAGTTTAACAAAAAATACAATTTGGGGTTCACACAGTTGGTGTGATTTGAGGGCAAAGCCTCAGTGATCAAACAAAAGCAACAGTGGCTAAATCCAGTATTACCACACCTAGGAGCGGGTTATTGCTGATATACAATGACATTATTTATAGGTTCATAGGTTCATAGGTTCATACTAGGCTATCTGCCCAAGGGCATTTATAAGCCTAGCCCATAGTTATGTGGCTTTCGCCACCCCTTTAGTTTGAATAAAACTATGCCTATTATTTTGCTGTGCCTCTGTCAAGCAGTGACACTGAAGTAATCCCTGGGGTATATCTGTGATCTCCCATCCATTGGTCAAGATTCCTCTTGAACAAGGCCAGCGAGGTGCTCTGCCTCACATGTACCGGGATTTTGCTTACCTTTTATAAATACTGTAATTCTTTAATGACTCTGTAATGTTCCTCCATGTTGTTTCTCCTTTCTTCCACACTTTCTGATGTACTGCATATGCTTATGGAAGTTACATTACCACACTTGCACAGCACATAAGTAATGCTTTACAGAAGCAATGGAGAAAAAAGAATCTCTGTTGCTGTTTTTTAAACTATGAGACAAAAAAATGTAGACATTTTCCAAAAATCTAGACAGTTCAGATTTAGGACAGTCTGCCAAATGACAAACCAGTGCAGAAATACAAGGAAAATCAGGAATGTTTCTGTTCTTTTGTTTTACAGAACATGCCTGATTTTTCTTGCATTTGGTCTGCTCTTGGTAGCATGTATCAGTAGAAAAGTCAGTCTGTTGAATGATACTTCAGCAGCCAGACTCTTTTTCTATTGGTATATGCTCAATTTACAACGGGTACACTGGTTAGGCTGACCAATCAGTGTGCAAGTTTTTTAATACTAATGAGAAGTCATTGTATAATGTCAAATAACCATGACATCAATCCAAAAACACAGAAATGTCAGAATACAAAAGTGCCAGAATATTGATTCCTGAAATATTGCACAGTGTTAGTGGGCATTGGTGTGAGATTGTAGTACAGCTGGAATTGAGATATTATGCCATTTCTGTGTTAATCGTTATTATGAACATCGATGTTATGGCCATTTGACATTCTAACGTTGATCACACAGCTGTTATTCTGTCTGGTCAGTTTTGATTATTTTGTAACTAAAATAGCATACATAATATTAGACAGCTACTTCAGGGGAAAATAATTGATTTTATGTTAATAAGCTGATTACATTTACGTTTACTTGTTGCCTAATGAGGATAACTGCAGTCCTCTCTACTTTATGGTCTGCTTGTATATTCTAGCTTTTATCTAAAGTGTAATTATATATAACTCAGTAAAACAAACCAATACCTTGTGTGTCTAAGTATTCAGATCCCTGAGCCTGTATATGCTAGCAATGGTGTTTAGTGATAACTAGAAGAAGAGAAGGCAGTCGCTCATTATTACATGAAATGTGGATTGACCTTAGCCTGGCCTGCCATAAAACTATGCATTTTAAAGTGGGGTTTAATTTATCTCAACACTCTCTTTGTACTTTACATTAACTATTAATACAAAAGGACGAGCACCAGCTACAGCACTGTCTGTTTTATAGGACGATATAATTAAAAGTAGAATGGCTATGTTCCCTTAGAGTGTTCCTTTTATTAGCACTATCCATAATGCCTCTGATCTTAAAATACAGTTTTTGTTGAGGAAAGTCTGTTAAAATCGAAATAAGCTGTTATATGTGCCACGCCCGACAGACTAAGTTCTGTCTGAGAAGCCTCTGAAATAGACCAACCTCTGTTGTGCAGACCAAAGCAGTTATTTAGAAAATACGCTAGTTTTTTTTAAATTTTGCCTTCAAATTTTGATGTAGTTACTGTTTTGTAATCTGATTACATTGAATGCATTCATACTACAGATTGGAGTTCAGGCTTTGCATAGGTTCATACTAAGCTAACTGCCCTTATAAACCATTTTAAGCCTAGCCAATTATCCATTGTGAGACTCAAACGCTGCACCTTGTGTTTATAAGGCAAACACCTTAACCATTAGGCCACCCTCCCTCATCATTTTGTTTGTTCTGTTATAGTCTGTATAAGTAAGATTAAAGTGTATAACTGTATACAGACAAAATAAAACTCTGCATATTAGTAGCAATCATGCAACACTGGTTTCCTCTAAGCACTTAAAATGTAAAAATGTCTCGCACATTTTTAAAGATGGAGTGTCTCTTTTCTGAACTGTTTTAGTAGACATGATGTGCCATTGTTTGCCAATCTGTTAATGTAGTTTCATGTGTATGTATATATACTTACGTTATAACTGGAAGTGACTATATAATTGCATAATCATTTTGTCTGTTACAAACAATTACATCTATAATTAAAATTACTGAAAATGTATTTTTGTTCAGTTTAACAATGTCTCTGCTGACTCAACACTTGACATTACAGGAAAATGTACTATGTCCAAATGGATTAAACACCTGTAACACTTGTCGCTCAATGGTATTTTAGAAGTTACCGTAAGACCTGCATATTAATTTTAAGACTGGCAAGCAAGATGCTCTGGACTCTAGTAAAACGATCTTCCCAAGAAGAGAAAATAAAGCCATATAATATGCTAAAAGATGTGTCATGGAGTGCCTTGGAGACATTTCCTCTGTGAATTGAAGACATCTGGGATGACTTAGTAAATATGAGGAGTGTTTCATAAAACTAGTGAAAGCTAATCCAGGCAATAGCCTGTAGATGGGTGCTAACCTGATATTTTAAAAGCTTTGCCCAAATGTACTCCTTCTGGAACTTGAGTAACATTATCTTATCGTCATGTATTTTAGCTCATTTAGATCCCATTTGTGTGCTCTCAGCCACAAAAGTCCTGGGTGAAGATCACACTGTGTATGGATGTCTTAAGGCTTTTAAAGTTTAAAAGGCAAGAATGTGTACAGAAACAATAGATTATTGGCAACAATTCTAAGTGCCATTTTGCAAAATATATCTGGCCCTGACATATAACTCACAATAAGATAGCTGTTAACATTTGACATTATTTTTGCACAATCATTTTTCAGCAGTCAGGATAATTATGGACATGTAATGTTACTGCCCCTCCCCCATCCCTTGCAGCACCAGAATCAAGAGGAACAACATAATTTGTGAGAGCTTCTCAAAGGAACAAAAGCTGTAGATTAATTGTCTGAGTAATGGATCATTTAGCTTTTTTGTGCTCCATACCTTATAGCAAATGATTATAATATTTCATGGAAAAGTAGTTAAACAGCTGTATGTGCATGTGGGTATATAGTAAATGCTATTCATAAAGCCAGTTTCTGAGGCACTTAGATTATTGGTCAGCTTTAATTTCCTCCTGTGATTGTATTTCTTGTTATTAGCTTGCTTTTTTCTGCCATTATATATGCTGTACATGAAAATAAAGTCTGGTGCCAGACAGAAAATACATCACACATCCTATACTGAACTGTATATTCAGTTTCACCGTTTACCAAACATATGTTTATGGTGATGTGTAACAGATGGCAAAACTCTGAAGTACATGGCATAAGCAGTAAAAAATCATATACCACAACTCACTTAGGACATGCATGCATGCATGCATTGCTGATGTATAGTGCAGGCAGCACTACTGTTAAGAGGAATGTTGCTGGTATGCAGAAGACTGTATACAATGAGCACAGCCCATCCATGCTAATGCATCTTTGTCTTACAATTAGTGTTTTAACACCTGCTATGTCTCTGGAAATGAATGCTGTGACTTGCTTGTGCCTTATATGTACCATAGCCAAGAAGGCAACTTGTATATAGGGGTGTCATCCCTACAGTGATGTCCTACCTTATAATGCTGGAGGCTGGGTAGTGTTTGCCAATGGATGAGAGATATTACATTGCTGAGACTTTCAGAGACAGAAAAAGATATTGAAGGAGAGTTACAGAGAGCTCTGCAGATAATGTGGTGGATACTGCTGTCCCGTGTCACCCACCCCAGAAGAGACACAATCTTCACCACCCAAGGTGCTTTGAAGGCAAGCATGTGCTAATGAGACTAATATTAAGTATAACTTATTTGGACTTGGTTGCATGATAGGCTCGATGGCAAATGAGTGGATGATGCAATGCCCTTACTGCAAACATGTGGTGTTCAGGAGAGTTTCCTTCTTTCACTTGTGATACATAACTGTAAATGACACATTAGTGATTTTTGAAATTGAAAAGTGTAACTCAAAAAAAAAAAAAAACATAAAGCAAACACAAACAAAAAGAAATGTTTTACAGGAGTATTATCCCCTATCTTGTGGGTGTGGTCTCTAACTTTCACATATCGACCCTGTGCTGTAGTTCAGTGGGAAAAAGAGAGAGAAACACTGAAAGTGCACTGCTAGCCAACACAATCTAAGTAATTTTGGTAAAACAAACTGCAGTGTAAAAAGTCAATTGAACTCCATCAGATAAACATACCTCCAACAAGGTGAAGGTATACCATTCAGAAAGGTTAGACTAATGCATGTGACAACATATGGGCATTAGGCCATAATGCTCAGGGGCCTCCTTTGTTCATAAGTGACAGCAAGTGCACACAGTCTGTTGTGGACAGGTATGCATAGCTTGTACAAACAGGTATGCATAGCTGGTACAACCTCAGACACGGGCATCTTTGCATCCTTAACAGCACAGGTACTGCAGCAGGTGGATGTAAAGATTTAAGACCTTAAGTTTATTTATTCTTCACCAAGGATGCAGTGCAGTCAGGTACCCACCACATGAGACTTCCTGCTTTCATTCCTGGGGATATGCTACTCTTCTCAGAAATTAGATCAATTAGACTTACAGTGCAAATAGGCAGAGCAGTATATCCACTCAGGTTTCCATAGCAGGTGTGTGCCATCTCTATTTAATGATTAAATATATTCCTGCTCATATCCACTCAGGTTTCCATAGCAGGTGTGTGCCATCTCTATTTAATGATTAAATATATTCCTGCTCATATCCACTCAGGTTTCCATAGCAGGTGTGTGCCATCTCTATTTAATGATTAAATATATTCCTGCTCATATCCACTCAGGTTTCCATAGCAGGTGTGTGCCATCTCTATTTAATGATTAAATATATTCCTGCTTATTTGTACAAACTTGCAGTGAAATTGATCTTGCCCAGAAAATCATTTTTATCTGTCACAATAATGTTATTTCTCATTTAATATGTGAAATCTTTTTTATACTTTTATTTGTTAATGTATTTCTTAACCAAGGGAAAAGTGCAACATATATGAGGGTAATTAAGTAAAATCAGTCTTCAGGAAAAGCGACAAACTACAGTACCCATCGAAAACTCAAGTGGACACTGAAACAGCATCCAAAACTTCTCATAGACAGTAACTAGATGGGGTCCGAATGGAATGATGTTAGCAGGGGTCCAAATGGAGAGATGATAAGTCAGCAAGCATAGGAGAGTAGTATTGCTGAGATTGAACTCATCCCCAGGTCTTGGTGAGTGCCTTCATGAGGTGGACCCTGTTTTTCACAAAATCTCACCAAGACAACACTGATATATAGACTGTATTTTATATAGCATATATTATGAACAGAAGTAGGTCAGAAATTAAAAAAGATAGCTGGGTGCACAAGACCCAGGATAAAAAATTGTGCCCAATCCTGGTAGGCACACTGGTGCCAGGACTGGAAAAAAGGACAGTGTAGAATCCTGAAAATATGTAAACATTCCTACAATGGGCCTAGGCCAGGATCAAGGGGAGGATGGCCCACCATTGTAGAAGGAAGTATCAGTCGACAAAAATCACAAAAATTGACAGGCCAAAGGAGAGCCATAAAGGCAATAGCGTGAACTATCGAGAATAAGAAAGAAATTATGTATTGTTATTATTATGCAAAAAGCCCAGACTTTCTAGATACAAGATATACAAGAAGATTAAGAGAGAAATTAGAGGAAAGAAAAATACCTCCAGTAGAAAAAGTGTCAGAAGCCTCAAATAAAAATTTGTGTTCATTAATACAACAGATTTGTGAAAAGCATTATATAGGCCAACTTTGACCTGTTTAGAAAAGAAGCATAAAAGTGCAAGCATATAAACAACCAAACATAGAGATTTTTGAAAAGTGGAAAAAAGAACTATGGACATGGGAAAGAAAGAGAGATTTGATATGATGCAATATTTATGCAAAGTCGAAAGCTAAATTAATAAATACAAAAAAGGCAGCTCCAAAGATATTTGAAGAGAAATATAGGCAAAGGAATTCAGATATAGGTTCATAGGTTAGTACTAAGCTAACTGCCCTTGCGAGCCATTTTTTTTAAGCAGCCATATCCCCCTTGAGAGACTCAAACCCTGCACCTTGTGTTGTAAGGCAAATACCTTAACCATTATATATATATATATATATATATATATATATATATATATATATATATATATATATATATATAAATTGATACCATTTGTTTACTTACATCTCTTATGGAACATTTCACAATAAAAAAATAATATCACAAAGAGGGAATGTAGAAAAGATTAGTAAAACAGTTAAAAAAATAGAAGCTGAAGTTATGGAATGCCTGCGAAGTGAAGCATTTGGTGTAGAAGGTCTAACACAGGTTACATCACAGCATGATGGAATGATTCCCAAAGTAAGGAGAAACAGGAAGATCAGGAGACATCTAAAGAAGAAATATGGATTTGGGAAAGAAAAAGATTTAATATGGTGTAAATTTTATGCAAAGGAGAAAGCAAAACTAATCAGTACAAAAAGTGCAGCTCCAAAGATATTTGAAGAGGAACACAGGCAAAGGAATCCAGACATGGACAACTTCACAATACAAAAAATAAGACAAAGAGGAAAGTAGAAAAGAAGATTAGCAATGGAGAAGTTAAAGAAATAGAAACTGAAGTTATGGAGTACCTGTGAAGTGAAGGATTCAGTCTGGAAAATCTAACTCAGAAAGCACCACAGCAGAATAGAGCAATAGACATCCAAATTACGGAGAAAACAGTGGAATGAGAAGCAACCGGTCAGTTGCCATATGATGATATTTTCGAGCCTTCCACAGGAAACCAATATAAGCATTCATTTGAAGCTGAATAGCGAGGGAAGGGACAGGAAACTGTGGCAACTCTGGAGAAATCAATGCTGAGGAGTGATAGGCCAGTGAGTTCCCATATGACAGAGCAACAGATGACACAGGATGAAATTGAAGAGAATGTGCCACAGGAAGATGCCATAGAACCTTCTACAGAATGCTCACAGGAAATGGAGAACAAAAAATGTGCCCTCAGTTTAGAAGAACATGAGCTAAGACAAGAGTTGCTTGATTTAATAGAGATAGACATATTAAGATCAATGAAAGAAATCGACTGAAGAAGTTCAATAAAACCCAAAAAGTCAGAAGTTTGATAAAACAAATGAACACAGTTATTAGGACTGTCCACAGAGATCCATGCAATATAACAGAAGTAAACAGGATATATTACTGTGCAGCTAAACCAATAGCAGATAAAATTCTACAAGAACACAAGGTAGTAAGGGAAAGGAAGGGGAGAAATCAAATGCCATTATTGAAGTATCGAATAGAGAAAACTATAAAGCACTTAAGACAAAAAGTGTCACTGTTAGAAGGGTATAGAAGAGGGAACAGATCAACAATACAATGAGAAAGATAGACGTGATGAAAGCAATGTGCAATATTATAACAAATCAGTATCTATCATGCACTATTGCAAACAATAAACTAAAAATATCAGCACAGACAGAAAAGTACAAAATAAGCAATTTATTGATGACCCCAAAAAGGTTTATAGAGAATTGGGAAACAAGGTAAAAGGAATTGAAAGACCACCCAAAAAAGAAGCAATATATACATTTTGGAGAAGTATTTATGAAGATCCTGTGGAACATAACAAAGATTGTATGGATAGAGGAAGTAAAAGAAAGAATACGAAGTTGAAAAGTACAGGATATGAAATGGGATGAAGAGAGATTGAAACAAAGTTAAGAAAAGCCTCTGATTGGAAAACACCAGGCCCAGATATAGTACCTAACTTCTGGTTAAAAGTTTTAACATCTTTACACTAAGATTTTGCCATGAGTAAGAACTATTTATATGCGCACCCTGAGCAGACACCAACATGGCTAACAACAGGAAATCAATGCTTCTACTTAAGAGAGAACCTGCAAGGTACCCTAAAAATTATAGACCTATGCCTTCCAGCTATGTATAAACTATACACCGGAATTGATGTCTACAGAGTTTATAGTCATTAAGAAGAAAACTCAATCATGACAATAGAACAAAAGGGCAATAAAAGAAAGTCATATGGAACAAAGGATCACCTTTTGCTAAATAAATTCATAATGGAGAACTGTAAAAGGGGGAAGAATCTGTGTATGGCATGGAATGACTACCAAAAAGAATTTGATAGTATCCCACATTCATAGATAAAAGAGTGCTTAAAATGTATACGATACATGCTACACTGATCAGCTACATTTATTTATTTATTTATTTTTATTTACATTTGTTAACCGGGTTAGTCTGGCTGAGCTTTTGGCTCATTTTCAGCAGAAACCTACGGAGAAAAACTCCTCAGGACTAGAAAACAATTTATTAAATTTTAGTAACATAGTAGTAACAATCAGCTATAGGATCTTCCAAGCAGAGACCTGGAGAGAAAAAAAAAGCTCCTCAGGCAATTCAATTATACAAAGTATTAACAACTGGCAGACAAGTATGTGAGATGTTGCAAACAAGGTTTTAAACAATTAGCAGAACAAAATGTGACTAGTTACAATATTATTTAATCTGCTTAGAGCAAAATGAGTTAATAGTTACAGTGACCATGAAACAGTGGCAGACAACTTTGCAATTACGCCATGATAAAGGACAATTTA
>NC_056740.1:67238461-67513461 GCF_019279795.1 Protopterus annectens | reverse complement strand
GTGTAATCAGCTTCAATCAGCTGTAATAGCTTTTTTTTTCAGTTGAACACTTGTTGAAGATTTGAAGTAACCCACCCAGACACACATACAAGTGTGCTTGTGCAGACATGCCATCATCTGGACTCACACGTTTGCATGTAATTTAATGCCAGTATCCTCCTAATCACCCCACACAACTGCACCAATAGCCACTTATGTATTTTTACAGAAAAACACAAATTCCCCATAGTAATGATAACAAGAATTTACCCAGTTCCTCTGTGCCAGGCACTCCACATACATTAAGGCTCAGACTTGGACCAAATCCTGATTATCTAATTTCTAAAATAGTGACTGTGACAATGTAAGGTATTGCCAGCTATGCCAGGAGAAGAAGGGCAGTGGATGTGTAACATCTGCCAGCACAGCTAGCTGGAATTTTGTAAAGATTTCTATGTCATTTGTATACCAAAAGATTTGTACAGATGCTTGTTTTGAAAAATATATTTGTAAAGCTGGTTGTGTTAAAAATGTACCAAGAATGTGCCCTGCTTGACAGAAAAAGAAATATACATACATTATTGTGACTGTTTAAATTAATATATTTTAACAGAGGATACTGGAAGAGAACAAGTTAATCTCAATCCACCTAACTATGAAAATAGCTTGAAATTAAATTACCTGGCTTAGGCCATAACGATTGCATCTTACAGTTCTCAGTGCAGCCAGAGACAAATAGTATGTACTGGGAAGCTTTCTGCATTGTCTTTGCGGTGCACTAATCGCTACTCTGGAATGGTGGAGGTTTGAAATTGTTTTATGACTTCCAGGACTGATTGAACTGGAAAATTACTAAATTTTCAGGAGCTGCAGCAGATCTTAGCAAGGCTCTATGTGTGTGTGTGTGTGTGTGTGTGTGTGTGTGTGTGTGTGTGTGTGTGTGTGTGTGTGTGTGTATTATGGACACATATGTGCTAAATCCTGACAACTTGTAGCCAAGCGAGATGGCATGTGAACCAGAAGTCAGATGACCAGATGTATGTGATGTCATTCTGTAATCCATCACTAAAAATTATATTTTAATACTAGGTTGGACTGAAGTCTCATGGCAGTCTGTTTTTGGAACCTGACAGAGAATGACCCCTCACCTACTTCATCTTGCCTTGACCAGGGAATAGTAATTCTTTAGATCAGTCAGGAAAATATAGTGAGATTAGGTAAACACTGTTTTTCTGTATCTCTATGAATCTATTTATCTGTGTTATGTTAATATTTACTGTGATTGAAACTCTGGTGTTTATTGTAAACAGATATTTAGTATTTTCATGCTCTTTTCTTATTTATTATTAAATATATTTAAACTTGTCATTATGGCTGGCCTTTTAGACAATATGTTAATCTCTGAGAGTACACACACACACACACACACACATATATATATATATATATATATATATATATATATATATATATATATATACACACACATATATATATATATATATATATATATATATATATATATATATATATATATATATATATATATATATATATATATATATATAATAACTCTGGCTACTCCTCAAAGCCTTCCTGTTGGCCAAACTACCAGTTGTATTAATATTTCTATATTATTATTAATATATTAATATTTATATATGCGTTCATGTATTAATATGTATTAGTATTAATTGGGTACCCTTGCAAGTGCCTTAGAGTAGCTGGCTTTGGAGTGTCTGGTGCCAGTGTAGCTACCTTACAGTCTGGGCAGAAGGAGGCATAGGTGTGTGTGTGTGTGTGTGTGTGTGCGCGTGTGTGCGTGTGCATGTGTGTGCATGTGTGTGTGTGTGTGTGTGTGTGTGTGTGTGTGTGTGTGTGTGTGTGTGTGTGTGTGTGTGTGTGTGTGCATGTGTGTGCATGTGTGTGTGTGTGTGTGTGTGTGTGTGTGTGTGTGTGTGTGTGTACAGAAATATACCATTTCCAGCTATTTTAGTCATACTACTGCTACTTTAAAGATTTACTATATTTTATCTACCATCTTTAAAGAGAATTTATCATATTTAGACTTGTAGGCAACAAGTTCCAAATGTGAGTTCTTGAGATCCAAAAGTCCTTTTTCCACACTCCAGAAGGCAAATAACACCTTCTCAACAGATGAACTCTAAACCTAAAAGAATCCAAGGTTCCTCATTTCCTTTTTCATTTAAATTTCAGATTTAAGGTCACTGTTTGCCCAATTGCCTTTCTGTTGAAGAAGTTACTATACATTTATGGCAAAGGCTTTTGAAAAGCATTGACAAACATACTTTTACAGAAGTTTCCTATATGCATATATTTAAAATCAGTATCATTCAACAAAAGACATGCCCCTGGATTCAGCATGCCCTGCATGGAGTGCAGGACTAGTGCAGGAGCTCTAGCAGGCAATATGTCTGCAGTGCGATCCATGCAAATGAGGTGAATTTGTGATCCAGGAAGCTGGAAACCGGCCGTGCAGGACTAGTGTAATCAGCAGAAATGTACTCCACCAGTAACGGAGTACATTTCTGCAAACTACAAAACAGAGTCATGACAGCTCCATATAAAGGGTGGATATTATGTAGAAAGCATGCCAATGGCCAACTATAAGGCCATTGGCATGGAAAACAGTTGCAAAAAGAAAAAAAAATCAACTTTTATTTTTTTAGCCAATCTAAGCTAGTTAAGAGTATGGCAGCGGCATGCAAACAGGATCGGGTGGAAAAGAAAAAAAAAACTAAAGTAAGCATTATAACCAAAATCACTATTTTGCCATTATACTCAATGACAGGTAGAAGACAACATGGCCAGTGTATAGTGGTTGCTAAGGGGGGAGGCTCAGTGTGGGACATGTAGCTATGCATCAGCAAGCAATCCTATGCAAATGAGGGTAATGATACTGAATCCCAGATTTCCCCTCCATGTAAGTCAGCACTCAACAGTGTAAGAGCAGGAATAGCTTGGTGCAAGCCTAGGAGTTAGCTGACATCATAGGGGTGTGTGTCAGGCATACTGTAAGTGGATTGGAGCCCTATAGCTCAGGTTTGCCCTTAGCTTAGCAGAGCTAAGCAAGGGGGTGTGTCTGAGGCTGCCTAGCACTCTTTACATTGCCTAAGTGGGTGTGCGCACTGTGCACCGAATTTTAAAGGGGAAAAAAAGTAAACCAGGAAATAGCAGCTCTGTGTACAGCTGAGCACTGTGTTTGTGCGGCGCGCCCCTGGGCTTAAATAGGAAGGCAGTGGGAAGGGAAACCTGCAGTAGGAAGGTAATCTAGGAGAGCTAGCAAAGCTGGCAGGTGAAATGTATCAGAATCAGCCAATTACACGGGCAGCAGACCAGCCCAGCCCAGAACACAACTATAAACCATGCAAACACCTTCCCCTCTGTTTTTTTCCCACATACTCTACACCGCCGGTGTATACAAGTGGGGAAATTTTAACAAACTAAAACAATAGAACAATAAGGGCTGCAGCAACTCTCAGACATTTATTTATTTATTTATTTATTGACATTTGTTAACCGGTTTTGTCCAACTGGCTTGTGGCCCCTTTTCAGTGGAAACCCGAGGAGAAAAGCTCCAGTAGTACACTTTAAACAAGTACAATTTTAAACAATATTGATATAATAGCAGTTATAGCAAAAAGATTCACATATGTTGGGTTGCATGCATAAAGTTAAAGTTGCATTAAAAAGAAGCTAAGTAACAATTTTACATTGATATAGTGCAATAGGTCAACAATAAAAAAATTTTGTTTGTATAAAATTATGCAAATGCATAGTAAAAACATTGGAGGGAGAGGTGTAATGAGGTATTAAGTATGGTCCTTTGGAGGGTACATAAAGGGAAGGAAGACTAGGTAGGGTCATGGAAAGGGCAGGTTCTGGAATTGAGAAAATAAGCTTTTAGTTCATTTTTAAAGTGTGAGGTATGGGAGATTGAACGCAAGTCAAGCGGAAGTTTGTTTCAAGCATGGGCAAGGGAGTGTTTGTAGAGTAGTTTGCCTACTGACCTTTTTGTGTGGTAGATGTCAAGTAATTGTTGGTTAGAAGTACGGAGGGTCCGGGATGGGATGTAGATGGAGACTAAGGAAGATAGAGATGGACAGAAGGAGGGTTTATAAAGAATAGATTGTAGCATATGAAATTGATAAGATAGCAGAAATTGGGGAAGTTCAAGCCATTGAAGAGCGTTTAAAGAAATGCAGTGGTGTGAGTTGTATGGGGAGTTAGTTATGAATCTGGCTATTTTATGGTAAGTCTGTTGGAGTTTGTTTAGAGTGGAGGCCTGGATACTGGTAAGAACTGGGACGGCGTATAAGAGGGGGGGGAGGAGGAGTGCCTGGCCCAAGGTAAGTCCATATTCAGGGGTTAGGAATTATTTCTTCCGATATAGCAGACCTAGTTTCTGTTTTTTTTTTTTTTTATACATTGGAGTATGTGTAGGTTGAACTTTAGTTCATCATTGATAATGACCCCTAGGAGTTTTTTGTGGGTGTCAGGTTGGATAGTTGTATTGTTAGACGATGTAATAAAAAGGAGGTTTTGTGATGAGAAAGAGAATGGGGAAGGAAAAGTAGGAGTTTGGTCTTTTTAGGATTTAGGATCAATAGGTTGTGAGAGAGCCATTGTTCAGTGGATAGTAGGGCTTGCTGGGTCAGGGAGTGTAGTTCAGGAATGTTATTTGAGATGGATATAAGTGTGGAGTCATCGGCATACTGAATAAGGGAGGATTCTTTGCATGAGGTGTAAAGATCATTGATGAAGATGTTAAACAAAAGGGGTCCCAAGATGGAGCCTTGGGGAACACCAGAGGAGATGGGAAGGAAAGGTGAGGAGGATGAGAGACATTTGACAGATTGTTCACTGCCTGATAGGTAACTATTAAACCAGGCAAGTGCGGAGGGGGATAGGTGGAGATTTGCGAGTTTGGATAGTAGTAGAGGATGAGAGACAGTATCAAAGGCTTTGGAGAGATCTATGAAGAGACAGGAAATGAGTTTATTGTTGTCTAGGGCCTCTACAATGATATGAGTGAAGGAGAGGAGGGCAGTGGTGGTGCTGTGGTGAGGACAAAATCCATGTTGGGTAGGAATAAGTAAGTGGTGTGTGAGGAGGTGATTGAGAAGCTGTGAGTGAATACATTTTTCTAATATCTTGGAGGGGGGGCAGAATGGCAATGGGTCTGTAGTTTGAGGGGTCAGTGAAGTTTCCACCTTTATGAAGATAGTGAAAAAAGATTTCTAAAGGGTGGGGACAGTTGATTCCAGAATAGATTGATTAATTAGTATAGATACAGGATAAGCAGTGGAGTCAGCAACAAGTTTGAGGAATGTAGGAGGTAGATTGTCAGTGGAAGGAGAGCAAGGTTTTAGCTTGAGTAGTAGAGATTTGATGTAAGTAATGGGAACTGGCTCAAAAAAAAACAAAGTTGTGTTAGTGAGACTTGGAGGGGTGGGTGTTGAAGTAGAGTTTGGCTTAGAAGTTACCAGATTTTGGATGGAAGAGATAAAGTGTTTATTCAGGAGGGTAGCTGTTTCCGGAGAGGAAGAGTTAGGGTATGGGGAGGGATTAGAGGACTTTCCAGGATAGAGGATGTTGTTGAGAGCTGATCAAAATTTTCAAGGATTGGATTTGTCGTTAAGCTGAGCAGAGCTATAGTATAACTTTTTGTTATTAGTTGTATGTTTTTTGCAAAGTTCCTTAGTTGCCTGTATTTTTGAAGAAAAGGTGGTTGTTTAGTTTTAGTCCAGGTTTTCCAAGCATGATTTCTTTGTTTCATAAGGGACCTAGTCTCCTTTGAGAGCCAGGGAGCATGATTTGATGTTACTCTGATCTTCCTAAGGAGTTTAAAGTATTCATGAAGATGCTATTGAAAGTGCTTACAGCATCATTTAGGGGGAGGTGTTTTAGGATGGACCAATCTATGTTCTGGAGAATGGAGTTAAATTGGGATGAATTGAAAGTTGATAGCTTTCTTTGACAGTCTTTGATAAGGTGGGGTTTAGGAATATGGGAGTAGTGTCTTAAGATGGTGGTAGAGAGATGATCACTGAGGGAGACAGGTAAGGTGGTGGGATTGTGGTATTGGTGGGGGGAATTGGTAAAGATCCAGTCTATGATGGAGCTGGAAGTGGAATTTTTATGGAAGTGAGTGGGAGATGTTATAAGTTGGTGGAAGCCATGTAGGTGGATACTGAGTTGGAGGGAGTCAGTTGTGAGCTTGAACCAATCAATGTTGACATCACCAAGGATAAGTGTCTCATATGGTATGTTGCAGGAGAACCAGGATAGGATGTTTTCAAGAATGGGCAGATTGTTACCAGGAGGAAGGTAGATAGAGGCAATTGCAAGTTTTTGTGGGGATTCAGATGGCAGTTAAGGATGATGATTTCATCTGGGAGGAAGTCAGGAATTGAGGAAGGGTATGGTGAGAGGTTAAGGTTGTTTGAGTAGAGGATGGCCATGCCACCCCCTTTTTTACAGGTCTATCAGATCGGAAGATGTTATAACCTGGTGGGAGTATTTCACTATTTGAGATTTGTGGCTTAAGCCAGGTTTCAGATAGGAAGAGGATGTGAGGGGTATTGAGAACTATCCATGAGTGCAGCTCAGTGACATTATTTGCTAGACTCTGAATATTCCATGAGTAAATAGTTAGGTATTTGGATGGAGATGATTGTTGTGACTGAGGTTGGTGACTGTTAGAAGAGTATGATGGGGGCAGTGTAGAGGTAGTTTTGGGGAGAGAGGAGGGGCCAGGGTTGGGATGGATATCTCCAGAACAAAGTAGTTTTTTATTGAGGAGAGTGTGTGTAGTAGATGCTAGATGGAGTTTGTATAGTTTTGACTTAGCTTTGTGGGAAGGTTTAAAAACCTGTATTATGGATAGTTTATATAGACTTGAGGTAGAGGTAGTAAAGAGATTAGGAGAGAAAGTAAAAGATGAAGTAGTTGGATATATGTTGTATGAGTGAGAAGTTGGTGAACATAGGAGTGGGCCAAAGAGACTGGAGTGGTAAGAGGTGGAGATAGAGAGAATAAGGAGTAGTGTAGAAGATATTAGACAATAATACATGTTGGAATAAAATATGGTCAGAGTAGGTAGAGACAGTGGTATAGAGGAAGTGGTGTTGACAAGATTGACAGATTAGTAAGGTGGTTGAGGCAATAGGCAGGAAGTGGAATTGTAGTGACTAGTGGGACAGGAAGGGGGGGATAGTTAGGTATAAAGGTAACTGTAATGGGGTGGGTGGGAATGGGGGTAGGGTAGGTGAGCGAACAGAGCGGGGCTAGCACCCTGGTCAAGATGAAGTCATAGAAACAATCAGAAAAAGATAGTGAAAAACTAGCTTGAGAGACAAGGATATAACGTTTCTAAAGGTATAGTCACCAGAAATAAAATAAAAAGAAATAAAATATGAGCAGAAGTAAGCTTACAAAAGGACACTGTCCTCAAGCTACACAAGTAGATTTAATTGAAACAAACCCAGTTCTGTATGGTTAAAATAAGCTACAATAAAGAGGCTTTGGAGGGGGGAGAGAAAGGTATTACTAGCAGCTAAAATTAAACTTATTCCAAAGACATGCATCTGGAGCATTTCTCCCCGGGCCTCCGCTAAAAACAGGCTCTGTGGAACCTAGTCGGACTTTCCCGGTCAACAAATGATAAATAAATAAATAAAAGCAGGGCAAAAAATAATATAAAAAAAACATTAATATGTAAGAGTCTGAAGACAGTAAAATAGGGCAGGTGCACTAGGAAAGGCAGTTATGAGTAAGGCTAGAAATGAATTCAAAGAAGGGTAAAGTACAGAACAGGAGAATATACACAGAAACAGTATGAGGATAGTGGGTAACCTAAGAGAAAGGATAGGAGCTGCTGGCATCTGCTTTTTGTGGCGACTAGCAAAAAAAAAAAACACTGTAAATTCTTGTTGTGCTTATAAAGTATAGCATTATTTAAAAGATTAGCTTATGTAGTAGTTATTTACTGGGACACATACTTCAGTGGTATTATTTTAAGCTTAAAAGGGTGGCTTATGGACCAATGGTTAGAGTTGCAGGGTATCTGTTAAGGTCCTCAAACCTGTGTTGCCTGTACTGTGGCCAGGAGAAAACTGCAGGGAAAAATCCACTAGGGCTATAAAAATAGAGAGGAGGGGGATTAGTTATGAGTGTGATGTTATGTCCAGATACTTGCTGAATGTACTGCTGCTAGGCCACCATAACAGTCATGTATGTCAGACAAAGGAGTGGGATGCTGTACAGATGTATGTCACTAAGTAGTGGGTAGTATGTGGCCATGGCACCTCTGTACCAGCAGTTATTATGTGTTAGGACAGACAGGAGTGTGTGAATGCATAACCTATGGGGGCAAATATATACCAGTATTTATGTGATATACCCATCTACATGGCTGTTAACATCCACACTGTCAGGCTTGGTCCACATGTCTTGCACTAAGGGGTTCTGTGTATACCTCTGGACTGACCAGAGTGTGTCAGACTGTCCACATTTATTGGCCATATCTCTGCTGTAGTCCACAGGATAATTACTGTGCTAGCAGTGGTACTGTACTATGATGTCCTTAGGATGTCTGTCAGTAGCCAATGGCGCACATGTTAAAAGCAGATGTGACCTCCCACACACAACATGTTTGTGAAGACAAACCCTATCACAGTAGCAATAATCTACATATGTACCTGCACTACATACCTGACATCCCCTTGCACTAAGAGGTTGGGACTATTGGGGCAGAGGTAGGGCTCCACTCCATGTTCAGGACATATGGTGGACATATATGTATATATCATTATCCATATAGCTATATAGATATATACATATATACATATCGACATACATAGATGGATATATATATATATATATATATATATATATATATATATATATATATATATATATATATACATATAAACACTCAGATATATACATATACACAGCAATATATGTCTACACATATACAGATAGAGATACATATGCACATATACTTATGGATATCTACATATATATCTACATAAATAGGCATATCTGTACACATAGGATGTGCATACATATATAGCTACATATACATATATCTATATATATATATATATATATATATATATATATATATATATATATATATATATATATGTACATACAAAGAGATGTACACATGGCCATATATATGTTGCACTATACAGATGTGTATACAGACATATGTATGACTATACATGTGTATGTACATGTAGACAGATATCAACCTATTATATGTATATATCCATATTCTTGTTATGTGTAAACCTCACGGTTGTGTATACTTCCCCAGATGTATCTCACCATATGCATCTGTTATGTGTACATTATGTTAAAACAACATATGTTCATCTAAATGCATCAAGAACTATTTTTATTCTGAAACCTAATTCTGACACCAAAAATCCTTGGATGTATAGGCCTATTTCTATCATTAACTTAGATATGAAGATCTTGGCTACAATCCTAGCTAATAGACTTAAACATGTCATTCTCAGTATTGTATCACCCGAACAATCAGACTTTATTCATAGATAAACTGTTGATCATACACTTACACTAGACGCCTTGATATCGCTCTCTACTCTAGCTAAAACACCTATTTACACCTTGGCCATAGGTGCATCCAAAGCCTTTGACCAGATCATCACAGACTTTCTGTTTGATACTCTCCCTCACTTCAATATACCATAATTATACATTAACATCATTAAAATTCTTTATTCTAATGCATACACTGTTTTACAAATAAATAAACAAGTATCATCCAGGATCGACATAAAAATGGTGCAAGGCAAGGATGTCCCCTTCCCCCCTTCTGTTTAATCTTTTCATTGAACCTTTATTTCTATTAATAAAACAGAAAACTTTTCATCACATTCCTTTGATATACAACACAAAAATATCCTTATCAGCTTATGCTGATGACTTAAACATCTATTTTACTCTACCTAATTCTGACCTTAATAAAATTATGATTTTCATTTATACCTTCTTCAAATTAGCAAACTACAAATTAAATAAAGACAAATCCTTAATATTCCCTATTAATATGTCGACTCAATACCCAAGTATATTCCCATCTAAAGGTATAAACATTAAACAACATTTCCATTATCTAGGAATCTCATTCTTTCAAATTAAATAAAGACAAATCCTTAATATTCCCTATTAATATGTCGACTCAATACCCAAGTATATTCCCATCTAAAGGTATAAACATTAAACAACATTTCCATTATCTAGGAATCTCATTCTTTCAAGATTCTACAGCATTTTACCAGGGTAATATTACTAGACTATGGTCAAATGTGCAAAATGATTTAAACAGATGGGCCAAGCTTAATCTACCCTTTCTTGCAAGAGTAGCAATCATTAAAACGAACATACTTCCCAGATTCCTATATATTTTCAATGCAACAAATATTATCCTACACAACAAATTTTTCAAAAACATATACTCATCCCTTTCGAAATTTATATGGTCTCCTAAATCCATTAGGATTAGATACTCATACCCCAAAAAACAAGGAGGTCTAGGACTACCTGATTTTAAATTATATTACGAAATTATAAACTGCAGTAGGATAATTAACATAGCCAGATTCCATAGGGATTCCAACATATGGCATCCAGCCTGGGTCATACTTTACAACAATTATATTAAATCACTGAATTTTAACCCCTTAGCTCATCTTTTTTTAAATAAAGAAAATTTAGGTAAAATCAGGATACATAGCGATATAAAAACCAAAATAGGAACATTACAAAAACTTTTTCACTCCATAAAACTGACCCCAGCCTTTAATATTTTACAACCACTCCATCTTAATCCTAACCTAAAAATGAATGGGATAATGTTAAATTTAGCTCAATTCCCCCTTCTGAAGAACAAGAATATTATAGATCTCTTACCTTTTAAACACTACTCGATATCAGATATAAGAACTAAGATGAATATTCCCAAAAAGTATACAATTATAAGACAAATCATGGAATTATCCCATAAATTCTTAAACCACCCTTTGCTATTGGATAAAGATATCTCCTCCTGCAAAGTAATTTGGAACCTTCTCCTCCTCAAAAAGAAAATGATTTCAAACACCTACAAAATCATTATGTCCTTTAAAACACAAAAGGCTCCTATATACTCTAACTACTGGCTGAAACAGGATCCCTCTATCTCCCACATTCAAATATTGAATGCCATCAAGACTAGCTCCAATCTTATACCTCTAAAAAAGCTCAATTACACCCAGCTTATGTTACTAAACAATGCTTATCTTATACCTAACATAATTAATAAAATTCACCCAACTCTTCTTCTCAATGTCAATTTTGCAAAAATCAAAAAGATGTTCTCCTACATATATTTTGGAGCTATAAATGCTCCTACAAACAATGGTGTGCCCTAAGGATCCAGTTAGAAAAAATAGGCTATGAAAAATCAACTTTGTCGTGGAAATATACACTATTACATATCCCCCCTCCGGGACTATCAAAGGTACAACTTTGAATTTTAATTTCCATTTTCATGTTAATAAAATATTACATCACACTAAACTGGAAAAACAGACATTCACTTTCATGGGAAGGATTTACGTTACTTGCAATTAAACATCTTAAGGCTCATAGGTATCTATTTCACAAACCAAATCAGAAAGAATATTGGAGGATGTTTTTTGAATATATTTTAAAATGATTGTAACATTTCATAGTTTCACTTGTGTTATTTTTGGGCATTGTATAAGTGTATATAGTTAAGTCTGTTCGTAGGGCATGTTCTTTTGTATTAATGTCTGTAGATGTATAATCTTTTTATAAACAAAGAAAAAGAATTAAAAAAACAACACATGTGATGCAACAGTCATATTAATAACAAGTACTACACAATTGTGGAAGTAAAGGCAATTGTTCAATACTAATCAATACGTGTATTGACAGATATCTTGGAAAAACAACAGCTGTCTTCGCAGTGGTCATGGTGTAGTAGTTAATTGTTGTGACTTTAATATACAGGGTCCTGGGTTCAAGACCTGTAAGGGCTGTTCATTTTGTTGCTGGGCAGAAGAAGGGCTGCTGGATACAGACTGGTTAAGGCAGTTTTAAGCAGCTTTAAATGCGTTTGCGCAGGTTTACGTAAAACTAAGCAGTGCTAAGCTATGGGGTAAATGTATGGGCACTTACACAGTGTAGGCTTCACTTACCAGTGTGCAAATCAACTTAGCTGTTATATTGCAGCAATGTTGATACCTGCTAAGCATGGCTTAGCCCTGGTAACCAGTTCACCCCACCCAGTCTGATAACATAGCAGGGTAATGACATCTGTAATATTTGTATGTAATGCCATGTACAATACATGCGCCTATGTGCTGTCATTATAGTAGCAAGGGGTGAGAGTGTCATGTCTGGGACACAGACATATATGATGCCTGTACAGCACTGTTATCCATGTGCCTGTGTTACATACAGGGGTAGTAGCCCAGGGTACATGCTGTCACACTGGCATGTAGTGTATCATGGCGGTACTACTGTTGACAGTGCCTACCCATGCAAGAGTAGAGTGCTAAATGTAGTACTGACAACAAGCACACCTGCAGGCATAGCTGGACTCTGAAGCCTCCCTGTTGTATCCCTGGTGTGTGGGCTGTGTCACAGTATATAACCCCTACTGGGTAATGATCTGACATGTGGAATGTAACTATAGACTACTGTCTGTACAGCACATGATAGCGAGGGCTCCTGACATGTAGTTATGGCATACATATTGTTGTCAAATGTCTGTCAACACATTCATCCTACTGCATAGCTACTTGCCAAGCTGATGACTGTCCGTCAATGTACAGATGTGCAGATGGCAGGTATCCTGCTGGGATATGTACAGGCATCCTATGCTTGATTGACACTGACATGTCTGCCCAGCTGTGTAAAAACTGGCACATATTGGAGATAACACACTGGACACACCACATGCCACTGGTACCTCCACTACACTACCACAGTCAACTGAACATGCTTGGGTACAGGTCTCCATGACAGAGACTAACCATGTGTTGTAATGCATGTTGCAAGCATGTCAACCTGATCACCTCAGTGGCCATGTGCAGGAGGCACCTGGAGGAATGGCTGATGCATGTCACTCTCACCCTGAGGGTCACCACAGTAGTGTCTGTCGATAGCTTGCCTGCTGCCGCATGGCAGGTGGCAGGATATCACTGTACGCACAACCCCTACACAACCCATCTCTCCTTGGACAATAGCTAGGTACACAGCTATGACCACCTGCAGAGATGGACCTCAGTACTGACACAGGTGTACATGTGCATGACTGAGTATAGCAGTGTCTGTGTGTTAGCACACCTGTACGTGGGAATTCCATGAGGGCCTTCACAACCACCACAACACCCGTTGCCATAGACAGTTGTGGCTGCTGCTGTATGGGACATTACATGTACCCTATTAAGCTCCTCTCCATACCTTCTACATGAGCCTTGCAATACCATCACAACAGTGTTGTACAAATGGGTTGATAGGCATGTGATACCCATTGTGTTCTGACAAGTGTGTGTATGTGTGCATGTTTGTTTATCTGTGGGGTACAGCATTCTGAGGCCACATACTGCTATTACAATACTCATTGCCACACAGTAGTACAGATAGTGTTGTTGTTGCCCATAGGTGAGACATTACAATGCAACACCCTGCTATGCATGTGGCATGTGCATTAGATGCATATCCCTGTAGTACCACTGTTAGGATCTACAATGGAATATATCACAGTTGTGGCCAATGTGTGATGGTGGGCATGTCAGAGTGTCATCATGGGTTTCAAGGAGTACAATATCCACTGGGGAATGTGGGTGCTATGTACAATGTCATTACACCAAGGTACACCCGGTTTATGTCCCGTGTACCACATCATGGTTAGCACTGTCACCATCAACCATACAGGCAACTGATACCACAATCCGGGCCAGTTATGCATGTGCTGTGTGCAGCATACCTGTAACACATTGGACACATGGTCAAGTTAGTTAGCAGTGCTAGGCCCAGGTCTCTTGGATGTGTGTCTGCCTGTTATGTGTCTGTTAATGTGTATATGAAGATATGTCACATTATGTATTGTCCATATACACCCATTACATCCCCCTTTAGCATACTGTACATGTCTGGGGATGTCCTGCATGTAACATGTAACCTGGGACAAAGCTCACCCTAAACACTGTGTGGTGTGTGCAATGCAAGCCACACACTTCAGTATTACTACATACCTAGGTAGGGATCTAGTCCCAGTGTGGCCAAGTAACAGTATGCATGTATCTGGATGGGTTTACATCAGGTTGCAGATTATACATGCCCCCTGTGGGTCACCTGTCCATGTGGCACAGGCAATAACTGTTATATAAACCTGTGACATGTGTTCAACTGTACCCCAGATATGTCACAGCCATGGTGTCACCACAGTGCCATACCCCATTGTGGAATATGACTGCAGACCATCCTCATGCTGACACATGTACACCTACAACACAAATGGATAACATTATAGAGACCACAACCAGTGTTACTGACAGCTATAATGCATCATTGCTGGATGGCTACACTACCTGACATATACGCATTACACTTTACTCCTTACATGTTACACTGCAGTACTGTGGTACACCGTAGTGCAGTCACCATGTGCATCAGAACCATATTATCCTGTCCCTGCATCGATGGTATGGATGACAGGGATGTGGCACAGGTATCATCATATGCACAGGGTGTGTTGTTGGTTTGCCAGAGGCTAAGGGTGGGCTATACATTTGACACCATTTGTGTGGGTGATGGGTGTACTGAGGTGAACTGGGTGTGGTGATGTGGTGTGTGTATGTATGAGATTGCCCTAGGTGTGTTTGTATAGTGTGTGGGTATGCATGCACACAGCTCTTCCATGTGGCTGCCCTACACAGGTGTTTATGGACAGCTGCAGAACATACCTGGCAGGGTGTGCAGTTCACTGCCTCTGGCTTCGGACATGTGGACTGTGCCTCCCAGAGGTTCCATGGGCATGTCCAGGTACAGGCCTCGATGTGCTACTCTCACCTGATGAAGACAAATGCCTGCTGGTACCAGGTCCTTGCTGGGACTGGCCAGGACCACATGCTCATGGTCTGCTGTGGTGTGGTGTGGACAGTGCCCCTCCTGCAATGCCAGGTATGGTACTGCCACTACGGCAGCCCCTTGGTGTCCTAGCACATACATGTTGATTGCCAGCTGTTGGCATTGCTGGCCTATGTCCATGCAGCTATCGCCGCACTCCCACCACACGTTCAAGCACGGACAGACCACGGTCGATGAGGGCCATCATCTCACCAGACTGTCTAGCCATGAACTCAGTTAACACATGGATGGCACCAGCCAGTTCACGGGTGTTGTCACTTGCAGATGTGAGAGCAGCCCTCTGCAGCCTCAGGCCCTGTCTGGTGTAATGTTCTATATGTGCCTGCATCACCATGACAGCCTGAAACATGCACCTACTGGTACCAGCTGTGTCGCCTCTGCCAGAGGCATGATGTCCAGCGGCCCTACCATGAGCACCCTAGAACATCTGCCTATGTGGTGCACTGCCAGATATCTGTGACCAGACACAGTAGGCATGGTTATCACACTTTCCTGTGCACTGCCACCAAACGCCAGCTGTCCATCTGCTATGTCCACTGGTGATGGGGTATGTATAGGCACTGAAACTGTGTGCAGGTTGGGATGGTTAAAAATGGGATGTCAAATGATGGCGCTGTTTCAGCCCCTGACAACCCCACCTGTGCCTCAATGGTACTATCATCATCTTCGGTGTCTGTATGGACTCCAACATCAGATTGCATGCAGGAGGGACCCTGACCCACCTCACCACCTGTGGGGGAAAACAATAAATGCACTTTAAAACCTGTACAGCATTGCCTAACAGTACACACACACACACACACACACACACACACACACACACACACACACACACACACACACACACACACACACACACACCACTGTAATACCTACCTGTTCGTGACTTTACAGACAGTCCCACATATATTTCCATGTGTTCCCCATCCTGCATCACACTTGGTAACACACACACATTGATACTACTCATTAGCATGTCAGTCCTCTAAATGCATAGACAAGGGATCACAACACAAGATCTGTTACTACATTACCTGCCTGACCTGTGTGTAGCGGTTTTAGATGGCCTCACTGCTGTCACTCAGTTTTCACCCTGTGTATGTCTGGACATCAGGAGCATGGCCCCTCTATGTGTGGGCTACTATATTCACTCCATAATATCATGCACTGGTGTGTCATGTGTATGGATTGCTCAGCACATGCCAGATATGCTGCTCAATCAGCCTATCATGTGACAACTGTAATATATGGATATGCACCCTGGTGTTAACTAGTACTTCCCCAATGCATCTGTAGTGCTGCATATGTGGGTTGTCGTTCACCTCGCTGCTGAATGCGATATTAAGGGTATACCTGGTGTGATGCCTGTGCCCTGGCCCAGCAATCAAGGAGCCTCAATCCTCACCTCTAACATCAGAGAGGGTGTCTCATATATGACGAAAGGATAACAAATACACATAGTAAAGTGCAATTTCCCTTAAGAGCACACAGAGATCACAGTCAGTCTGGGGCTGGTCGCTCCCTTGCTCCCGAGGTCCCCAATAAGACTCCCCACTGGCACAGCTATAGGATCCAGATCTCAGCCTAGCTGGGCAAGGAAAATTTCCAGCACCCTCTCTGTCCAACCAGTGCTTCATGTTCCTACCCAAGTAGCTGACACACACACACACACACACACTTTGAGATAAGTTTATACAACCACACAGACACTCCTGGGGAAGGCTGGCACAGGTTCTCCAGCTGTTCCCCTTTTACCCAGACTATACGGTAGTAATTATTTCCACCACCCAGCTAATACTTATCAGCTACTCAAAGGCCCTTAAAAGAGTGTCCAATTATTACTGTACAATATTATTATCCAATTGGTAGTATAACTAATCAGTCAAAGCTTATTTGGAGTGACTCGGACAGTAAACTCTCTAAGTTTGCAATGTACTCTAGAGCTTAAATTATCTCTACACAAACAAACCACAGTTAAAAGGTTTTAAAATATTTAATAATAAATAATTAAAACAACAAGACAATACTTTCTACTATACAGTGCTAGTCAAAAGTTCAGAGATCACACAGAACTACTTAAAATAAATCAGTAGTACAGTTCTGACATCACAGAAAAAATCACTTAGTCCAATCTTTCTATAATTTCTAGCTATCTCTAAAAGAAAACACAAGTCTAAGATAACTCACATAAGACAACAGGCAGAGTGCTGATGAGTTGGATATCAAGACAAAATGCTTAATAATCTCTGGTTCTCACTGTTTAAAATAAAACTGCAGTCCTGCTAAACATTATATCATCTTTTACACGTTCCTGGTGTTCCCAGGCTGACAGAAACTGTATTTACATTCTTTTACACTTAGAACAATAATGGACATTCCACATGTAAATTCTGGCCATTACCTTTAGCCTTAAAACTATAGACAGGAAGTCTTCATCTAGCCGGACTGGAGCCAACTTGTAAAGCATCAAAGGCAGTGATGAAATAATTTTAATTTCAAAAAACCAACAAGAAATGCTTGACTTAGCTTTCTTTACAGCAGATGGCAATGTTGCCACGTTGTTTTTTTAAGTTCAACATTCATATTTATAAATGATAGAATTATCTGCACAATTCTATCAGGCTAGGATGGCAGCCTTCACACATCTCTACCAGTCTTCAGACCCGGTGTCTACCTTCCCTTTCAGTGCCTGTTCCATGCTACAGACATTATTATACTATCAGCTGTCCTGTGATTACATACATGACAAGTATTCCTGTTGTATAATGTGGCAGTCCATGTCCATGTACTGCACAATCCCAAAGGGAGGTACTGCTGTAAAGACAACCCCACAATCACACATGTGCATACATGGCCACCCACACAAACACACGCACATGCACACTCGCATCCTACATTCATCAACCTCCCTCCACTTCACCAGAGTGACCCCACAGACAAATTGACTACCCACCAGGATGCACGCACACACACACACACACACACACACACACACACACACACACACACACACACACACACACACACACACACATACAGGTGAGGTTGCACAATGATAGTACTCACAGTTCTCCTATTACTTATCTGTCAACATGCATAACATATGGTACACAACAGCATGCAGTGCAGCTATAGTCAATCCATGCCAGTATACATGTGTGTGATGCATGCACTGTGTCACTAGGCGATGCCCCTTCCCCTGGATACCACTGCAGCCATGTACACAGTATTGCTGTGCACCTGTTCTACACCCTGCCATGTACTGTGCACCACACCTCACTGGTGTACAGCCCATTGCTGAATGTGTAGTACTGTATCAGTTATGTCAGCTTTAGTGCTCACAGCCCCTATGTTTTCATGACAACAGGCAGAGTGCTGATGAGTTGGATATCAAGACAAAAATGCTTAATAATCTCTGATTCTCACTGTTTAAATTAAAACTGCAGTCATGCTAAACATTACATCATCTTTTACACTTTCCTGGTGTTCCCAGGCTGATAGAAACTGCATTTACATTCTTTTACACTTAGAACAATAAAGGACATTCCATGTGTAAATTCTGGTCATTAACTTTAGCCTTAAAACAATAGACAGGAAGTCTTCATCTAGCCGGACTGGAGCCAACTTGTAAAACATCAAAGGCAGTGATGAAATAATTTTAATTTCAAAGGACCAACAAGAAATGCTTGACTTAGCTTTCTTTACAGCAGATGGCAATGTTGCCACATTGTTTTTTAAGTTCAACATTCATATTTACAAATGATAGAATTATCTGCACAATTCTATCAGGCTAGGCTGGCAGCCTTCACCCATCTCTACCAGTCTTCAGACCTGGTGTCTACCTTCCCTTTCAGTGCCTGTTCCATGCTACAGACATTATTATACTATCAGCTGTCCTGTGATTACATACATGACAAGTATTCCTGGTGTGTAATGTGGCAGTCCATGTCCATGTACTGCACAATCCCAAAGGGAGGTACTGCTGTAAAGACAACCCCACAATCACACATGTGCATACATGGCCACCCACACAAACACACGCACATGCACACTTGCATCCTACATGCATCAACCTCCCTCCACTTCACCAGAGTGACCCTACAGACAAATTGACTACCCACCAGGATGCACACACACACACACACACACACACACACACACACACACACACACACACATACAGGTGAGGTTGCACAATGATAGTACTCACAGTTCTCCTACGACTTATCTGTCATAACATATGGTACACAACAGCATGCAGTGCAGCTATAGTCAATCCATGCTAGCAACAGTATACATGTGTGTGATGCATGCGCTGTGTCACTAGGTGATGCCCCTTCCCCTTGATACCACTGCACCCATGTACACAGTATTGCTGTGCACCTATTCTGCACCCGGCCATGTACTGTGCACCACACCTCACAGATGTACAGCCCATTGCTGAATATGCAGTACTGTATCAGTTATGTCAGCTTTAGTGCTCACAGCCCCTATGTTTTTCAACAACACATACCTGGGATGATATGTGGACAGATCTCATTTGTGAATGCCTGATGTCTAATTTACAGCTCTTAACATCAGCGGACCATGTATGACCAATCCAATACTCTTACACTGACAACCATCAGAGCATACCATGGCTATGGGGGTGTACACACCCTTATTGATATGACGCACTCATCCCTGATCTGCCATGGGACCACATTACCACATATCTTAACAGTACATGAGCCCGATATATGTCCTGTACTTTCACATGCAGTGTCTACGGAATGTGCTAGGTGTGAGGATGCTGACCGTGATGCATGCAGTCCGTGTGGGCATATGTGTGCACACCCTTATCATGATGGTTTGTTGCACCTATTGTTATGTGTACTACAGCAGTCACTACTCCTGGCAGGGGTATACTAGCGTGGGGCCATCTGCATTTGCCAGTATATGTTCAGTCTGCTCTACTCATGCCCCCCTAATCTGCATGATTGTAAGGTCTACTCATGTGCACATCCCTTGGTGTTCACACACTGCCGTCGCTATTGCTGTGGGGGTAGGGTCACATCTGCCACAGTACCTGAACCTGACTATGTGCAGATACAGCCATTTCTTAGCATCCTTAAGTTCTCTGCTGCAGTGCACTGATGTGTCATGCTGACACCCCCCCTCCTTCAGCCTTTTTGCAGATGCATGACAAGTAATGCCTACACGTGTGTCACTTTGCAGTGTCCCATACACTGAACACCACATGTTACAGCCTAGTCCCAGCTGATAATATGGACCACAGTAATGCCTTATGCCATCGTGTAACTCTGCAACAGTTGCCATTGTCCTACAGGCATATACACTGGTGTTGCCCTGTATATGGGTGTAGTTCCAAACATGTCCCTACTGTAGGCCATGTCTCCCCCCATTATGTTACTCCCTGTGGTCACATTCCGCAATGATAGGATGTTAGTTATCATGCAGGTGTCTGAAATACCCTTCCAATACCCCATCATGGTGGCCACTGTGAAGCCGTGTATTTAACAGCAACAATACGTGCACATGTACAGCATGCATGCTGGGTAGGTTTCTTAGATGTGTGCATGGAATATACCATCGCCATTACATGCCCAGTGTATTAATAAGCATCTACATAGAACATACTCACCACCTACAGACTACTGCCTTGGTGGTGTACCAGAGGGACCTACATAAGAGGGTGGGAGATGCAAATAATGGCCACACCTGCGGCATTGCTACAGGGTCGATGCAGCATTACAATACATCAACAGTACATGTCCACAATACAACCACATATACACATCTGGTTATCACTACTATGCAGCAACAAAATATATCTATGACATGTCAGATATGCATGATCTACCTGTACCGATGTGGATGTGTATACAACGGTGGTCTACTTATGTGCCCTGAGGCCTTACCTGCATGCTCCTTGGCCGGTGTGTGGGTAGCACCAACCTCCACAAAGGTGTCCAGCGGATGGTGGCTATGCAGAAAGGCAGATCCCACGAGGCTGGCTAGGAGCTCCTCCACACTTGTCAGGGGGGATGGATGCCATGGCCCCCACCTGTGGTGAGGTGATCCCCCCAGACTGCAGCAGCACACCGATGGGCATTGTGAAGCAGGTCAGAACAATGATGCCGGACCCGTTCATAACTGCGGTTGTGCAGTCCAACATCATTGACCCTGTGGACTAGGTCGTTCCACAGAAAAAAACATATACCAACTGAACAACCACAACTGAAGACACAGCTTTAATAAAAATGATGATAAGAATAGCAGCAAACAAATTACATGTAAAAATCAGATTAAAAAGGACAAGCGCTTTCGCATACAGCTTCTTCAGATCCTATAAGAAACTAAAAAAACATGAACATTTTTAAACTAACACTTGCCCTATCAAAAACAAGAGAAAATTGCGCCAAAAAACAATGACATAATTTCCTCATACAATCAATGCAACTTCCTATGTGCTTTAAGCCTCTGCCCACTCAAAATGGGTTTGATATTGACCTACTGTTCAACCCTGGATGCTTATAAGCTTGCATCCTAAGAATCCATTTTAGCTCCATCTGCTCCAAATAGTTGTTATAGTCACCACCTCTCACATTTTTAAAAACATGTTGTAACACCCTAAAAGAAAAATCATGTCCAGGGCATTCAGATTGATGTTTGGCAAGGGCATTGTTTATATCACCCTTCCTCATATCTGACATATGTTTGTATACCCTGTCCCTCAATTGTTGGATGGTTTTACCCACATAGAAGCAGGGGCATACATCACATGTTGCTAAGTACACTATAAAGCGGGTAGTGCAGTTTGCATCGAATCTGGGACAACATGAGAATCCATTCCTTGGTCTGGCTTATCAACAAGATGTTTCCTCTACAATAAGACAAGACACCAGAGAGTTTGAAACTTTCTCTATGAGTGTTAAAGATCTAGAGAATGAATTATTTAGATTAAAACATCTCACATGGCAGCAATTACACCTCGAAGCATGCCTACATTACCGGGTTATACCCAGGGGCATGCGGGTGTTGTGCATGCCGACCTATGGGAATGCTCACCCGGATTTACTTAAAAAGTGGCAACAATTTAATATAGACTGTAGTTTTAACTACATCAGATTGATGATAGATTATTTCAAACCCTTGGAAGAACAGCTATTATTGAGTATTGAGCAAATGCAAAATAAGCTTGTACATTTATAATAGCCGTGCTGAGAATCTTTATTCTAACATTACGCTATATGAAATGAGGTTACGGCAGACTAAACAAAGGAAGGTGCAGAGAGATCTACAAGACTTCCAACTGGGGCATGTGTTTGTTTGGCCAGGGGATTCACATGATGTACCTTTGGAGAATGGTGCTCCGAACCAATGGAAAGCTGAGAGAGCAACGTTGGAAGGGAGTGAATCAGCATTACCCAGTATGTCTAAGGTTCCCACCGAGAACATAGTGCAGGGCAAATCTGTGCATCCAGATAGATTGGCATATGAGTTGAATGCGACCCTAGGCAATGATTTGTTAGCTACCACTGGTGAAGGATTAAGCACACCCCCTTTGAACCAACAGGGCTTGCAGTTACATAGGAGCAACTTCATCCAGGAGGGAGTCAGACCCAAGCAGACTGCACCTATCAATCTGGATAGTTTTTCACCCCTTCTGGTACAACCAAGGAAGCTGCAATATCCGTGTTCTGTGAGCAGAGGGAGACAGAAGAGGAAAGTGTCTACAGAAAGAGGCTCAACGCAGCGGAAGATGAGACAATAAAAGATTTGGTGGTGAATCTTTCCACGCATTTTTTGACTAGTTTAGAATGCTCTGTGCTGGAACGGGGACTAACTTTTATTCCAGCCACTCCAGCCAGAGTAAGTGAGGTTTTATTTGATTTGAGGCTTTTTGCCAGGAAAGTAGCTCTGCGTCTAATGTTTGGTGAAGCCCAAGAGTAGCAAGTTACTGAATCTAGAAGACCTAGCACCTTCTCGTCTATTATACCATCTCATGTTGAACTATTTGTACAAGCTTGTGAGAAGGAATTGATTATAACTTTAAGTGGTTACAATAAAAGTAACTTTTATAATTTGAGCACTGAGGAACATAAGGTGTTGAATGATTTGAAAAATAACGTGGATCTTATAATTCGGCCATCCGATAAGAATGGTGCTATAGTATTAATGGACAGGTGTGATTATGTAAAAGCAATGTCTATTTTATTGAATGACTTGGATACCTATCATATGATAGATTGGGCACAGTTTAGGACCATTATTAAATATGTGAATGATTGTATATTTGATTTACTTATGACCAGGGAGATTAATGAGGGACTGTTTGAGTTTTTCAAGGTGCCTAATCCCATGATACCAGTTATCAAAGGGCTACCCAAGCTTCATAAATCCTTGATTGAGCCACCTATGAGACCCATTGTTGCCGAGGCTGGGTAAGTGAGCCCTCCCATTTATGTAGAGGGGCTACTTAGTCCAACAGTTAGGTCTATAAATACCATTTTGAGGGATACTGTGCATTTCTTGCAGGATCTTAAGGAATTTGTGCGGTTGAATGATATCACACTGATCTGCTATTGGTTACCCTGGATGTTAAAAATCTTTTCACTACCATACCCAATGAGTATGGTATAGAAGCAATAAGGAAGATCTTGAGTAGTCATACATTCTCACTGAATCTAGATGTTTGTTTAGTCTGTACCTTGCTTGACTTGATTTGGAATAATAATGTGTTCCTGTTTGAGGAACAGTTATATCTACAGAAATGGGGGGGGGTAGCCATGGGCACCCCCTGCACCAATTCTTATGCAAATATGGTGATGCATTTTTGGGAGGATAATAACCTGACTGTGAGTCCATTATATAGAGGTGTGAGACACTATAGACAGTTTGTTGATGACATCTTCATTGTTTGGGAAGGTGACGTTGAGTCCTTTCTTCTATAAATTAAATATTTAGAGTCTACCGCAGAGTTTCTTCGGTTTACTGTCACCCACTCTTTTTTACATGAAGACTTCCTAGACATATCAGTAACTAAAGATACAATAGGGGGCATTAACACCACACTGTTTGGAAAGCCATGTTGGTGTAACAGCCTTCTATATAGAGATAGTATGCATCCTGGGCATGTGTTTTCAAGTGTATTGAATAGTCAATTCACTAGAGTGTCCAGGATTTGTAACAATGAGGGTGACATGCAACAGCAATTTGATACTCTGGAGGCAATGTTTATTGATAGGGAATATAATGGCACTACTGTTAGGGAAATACGTGAGAGCCTTAAAGTTGATAGGCTGGGTGATTTTCAGCCCTCCTTTGTGGAACAGAATGTTACCAAACCTAGTGCCACTCAAAATCGGGCCTTGATAGTCAATGCTCCGATTTTGAGGGTTAGGGATGATAACTTGATTAATCGAAGGAAGACAAAATGTCATACTTCATTTATAACTAATTTTGCCAGCAATAACAATGTTATAAAAAGTATCATACAGAAACATTGGGCTATCTTAACATTTTACACTGCAACGACTGACTTAGTAGGGGCCACACCATATTTCATCTATCGAAGCAACTTAAACAGTTGTTGTGCAATGATATTAAATGCCCTAGACAGTCAAGTCAATGCACTGTGACATATCCTTGTAGGTCTTGTAGTGTGTGTAGGGTTTCGACTAAACAACAAATATATAAACACCCCAGTTTAGCGTTTGAATTTATTCCAAGATTCTATGCAAACTGCACTACCTGCTTTGTAGTGTACTTACAAACATGTGATGTATGCCCCTGCTTCTATGTGGGTAAAACCATCCAATGATTGAGAGACAGGGTATACAAACATATGTTAGATATGAGGAAGGGTGATATAAACAATGCCCTTGCCAAACATCAATCTGAATGCCCTGGACATGACTTTTCTTTTAGGGTTTTACAACATGTTTTTTAAAAATGTGAGAGGTGGTGACTGTAACAATTATTTGGAGCAGATGGAGCTAAAATGGATTATTAGGATGCAAGCTTATAAGCATCCACGGTTGAATAGTCTGGTTAATATCAAACCCATTTTGAGTGGGCGGAGGCTTAAGGCACATAGGAAGTTGCATTGATTGTATGAGGAAATGATGTCATTATTTTTTGGTGCATTTTTCTCTTGTTTTTGATAGGTCAAGTGTTAGTTTAAAAATGTTCATGGTTTTTTAGTTTTTTATAGGATCTGAAGAAGCTGTATGCAAAAGCACTTGTCCTTTTTATCTGACTTTTACATGGAATTTGTTTACTGCTATTCTTATCATCATTTTTATTAAAGCCGTGTCTTCAGTTGTGGTTGTCCAGTTGGTATATGTTTTTTCTGAAGTTTGGTTTTCACTTGGACCTTAAGTATGCACTGGTTATTTTCTTGTTTGCATAGGTCGTTCCACAGGGCAGTCCACTCTTGTTGATCATGGGCAGCCCAGCCAAACAAGACTGTATAGTGCTGTATGAGGTCATTCACCAGAATGTCATTTTCAGCTGCTGAGTACGCTGGCAGCCTTCCATGGGACATCATGCCTGAAAGACATAAAGATGGACACAGGTGTGAGCAAGCCATGCAGCAAGGTTACCACAGTTTTTAATACACATCACTGTCATCCTCCACCATATCAGCGACAACAAACTGTACACACAACTCAATAGGTCTGGCTATAGCATACCTACCAGTGGGGCAGATATTGTACTGTACCACGCTTTGTGCAATGTGTTTGTAGCCATGTTCCCTGTGTGGATACTATCACTGCTGGCATGTTACAGGCTATTCACCTGCATGCCATTGTCAGGGCCACAATGGTTCCATATATGCCTGTGGTATGCTTGCTTTGTGTTTGCTGCACATCTGACATTCTGTATTATTGGGGTTATCTGTGCATGCTGTTGGACATGTTCTGGGATTATGTAGACTAGTACTACCAACATATATTCTATAACAGTGACACAATAGCATGTATATGTACTAGGCAGGAACTTCCAAAACACCTTCCCCACTAAATGCAGACCCTGATACCCCACAACAGACTGCAGATGCTCTTAACTCATTCTTCACAGAAACTATTCAAGCACTAGCTAAACAACTTAATGCCAACAACTTCTGTCCTCTAAGTAAACTAACAAACTCCTCTTTTAACTTTTCACTACAACCTATCTCTACATCGTACATTCACAGACTCCTTCTCAAGCTAAAACCATGCCCCTCTGCTGATAAGCTCCTTCCCTTTTTCTTCAAAGGCTGCTAAGGTTATTGCATATCCTATATCTATTCTTATAAATAGGACAATTAGAGAAGGAATCATCCCTGAAGTTTGGAAGGTATCTCATATAATCCCACTTCACAAAGGTGGAAACTCAACTGACTACTCCAACTATAGGCCTATTGCTCTCCTCTCACCTTTGTCCAAGATTATGGAAAAGTGTATCCACCTTCAACTTGTACAATATCTCTCAAACCATAACATCATAGCAAACTGCCAACATGGCTTTAGACCACATCACAGTACTACCACTGCCCTGCTTTCTTTGTAGACACTATTAACCAAAACCGAAACAACAACTTACTCTCTTCTGCCCTCTTCATTGACCTCTCCAAAGCATTCAATATGGTAAACCACCCCTTATTACTTAATACTCTTGAATCCATCTCATTTGATGCCCCAGCCATTAAATGGTTTAAATCTTACCTCACAAACAGAAAACAAGCTGTTCGCTGGGATAACCACATCTCTTCTCTCCTGCCTGTTTCCATTGGCGTTCCTCAAGGCTCTATCCTTGGCCCACTTCTTTTCTCCCTCTTCATTAATGATCTTCAAAAAATAATCCCTCAAGCAACCTGCATTCAATATGCAGATGATTCGACACTCATCAGCTCAGCTCCATCTACCCCAGAACTTATCTCTCTCACCCAAAAAGTATTCAGTACAATAGAAACATGGTTCTCTAGTCGTTTCCTCTTACTAAATGCCAAAAAAACCAAACTTCTTCTTTTTGCTCCCACATCTAGAACCTCCCCCTTACATTTCTCCATCTCTTCAAACAGCGCCACTGTTATCTTACCCGACACTTCAACTAAATTGTTAGGTATTACAATTGACAATAATCTCTCATTCGACCTACACATTAACAACTCCATAAAACTAGTTAACAGAAAGATAGGATCCTTATCAAGATCAGACCATTTCTTACACCATCTACCAGAACAAGGATTGCTCACTCTCATCTTATTTCAACTCTTCTATATGCTGCACCTATCTTCATTAACCTCAAAAAAAACAGCCTTAACAAACTGGCAACCTGTTATAATAACATTGCCCGCTTTGCTACTGGTAATCCCTATAAAACTCATCACTGTCTCAACTTAAAACTTCTAGGCTGGCCAGAATTTCAGAACTATCTTTTAATCCATCAACTCTGCATTGCCCATAAATACTATACCAACCTAATAATACCCCCATACTCTCACAACTCATAACCCTTATAAAAATCTCAACTCTCTCCGCTCTTCCAGCAAACTTCTGACAAGTTCAACAAAATCAAATAATAATGCTGGTGACTCTATTTACCAATGCTATAGGGACAAATGGAATTTGTTACCCACTAGCATAACAAAGATAACTTCACTGCCTCTTTTCAAACAGAATATTAAAGTGCATTTCCAAAATCACTGGCTTTGCTCCTGTAATAAACCTGATTAGTCTTTCACTATTACTACCTAAATAAAACCATTTCTCTTCTCCTTTCTACTCTTGCATTACTATTTGTCTTTTCTCCTCCCTTTACTTCTCTACCTGTTATTCTGCATTACTTGCTCTTTTATTTTCACCACTTTCTATTCCCACCTTTTTCCCTTACTCTCTTCTCACTTTATTCTCCATACCTTCACTCCTTTATTCTATTTTAATCCAATCAGTATTTTCAACTGGTTAATTGAGAATTCGACTGTATTGAGTGTTTTAGTAACTAACTCTTGTAGTAGTTTTTTATTTACATAGAAGAGTTTGCTATCTTTTATTTTTAATGTTTGCTTGCAAACTCTATTACTAACTCTCTTATTTTCATTATAATGAGTATTGCTATTACATTTTTGTATGATCATTTTTTGTCTCTGAATGTATCTCACTCTGTGGAGCTTTTCTCCCCGGGCCTCTACTGAAAATGGAAATTTCTCCAGCTAGACTAGCCCGGTCAACAAATGTAAAATAAATAAAATAAAATAAATAAAATAAAATATTGGCCAGCAGAACCACCTCTCCAAACACATCTGCCCATGTTACCATGCCACATCACATGTGTGAACCTACCCTGGGGCCTCCTCATGTAGTGTTCCAGCAATACTGTCAGTTGGAACCAACTCAGGGAATGTTGTCCTCCTCCCCCCATGGGCACACACAGACATGTTCCTGTCCCCTGAGGTCAGGTCCAGGGTCTGTTCCATAATGGGCTCCACAGACACATGGATGATATGCTACATCACCTTGAGGCACCCAATACACATTCACAGAGCCCACATGCTCCTCCTGCTCAGCCTCCAGGCCAGGCACCTTTGGGACATGGACTGCTGTTATGAATAGCAGTGAGTGGGAGGCATGTTCCCATTGTGTCCATATTGGGGCCCATGGGGCACCCACATCACAGACCACACACACCATCCAGGATGTTTACCCACCACATGTGTCACATACCACCCCTGTAGGCTGTCCCCTATATCTACCAACCCTGACCACCTCCACAACTATACCTGTCATACTTCCCCATATTCCCATTCCATACTTCACAGACAAGGGCAATGTGATCACAACAAGGGGTTCACATGTGACATATTCATCCATGTTGCACACACTGACAGCTGTAGATATCTGTGTGTATTGCTATATGTGCTGTTTCCTCACAGATAGCATGCAGCACTGTGGTGGTAATATAGGGGACATGTATTTACATACATATACGTTTTTGTGTGTGTTTGTATATATGTAGACATGCACATATAGGTATATATCTATATATGTGTAGAGATATATGATGCATATATGTGTTCATATATATTTCTACACATGGGCATCTGTATATTTGTGGACATGCATGTATATATATATATATATATATATATATATATATATATATATATGCATACCTATATGTGGGGTGCATTCAGACACCAGCTCCACAATATCACTACACCTTCCTGCACAGCTGCACCGTTCTGCCTTGCTACAACACAGACAGGTGCCACATATGCACACAGCCTGACATTGGGGGGTATATATAGGGCCAGATTGCAGGTAACCCTATTACACACCTATGGCATTCCTGCATGCTACAATACAGGTTAACCTGAGTATCCTGCAAGAGGTGGGCTGTGGAGCCCACGTGTCCATCATTATGGCATTACTTCCACCACAAGCTATTGGCCACAGTAATATACATACTTCTCATTACACAACACACACTATGATGGCTTACATCTTATCAGTCAGTGCTGCTCTGCACGGTTGATGGGTATGGCCCACTACCCACAGGGACGGACTCTTTTGTCCTTGGCAATTGTTCAGCTGAACATCATTACAACTACAACACCTGAAGGCACATATAAATCATTCCACATCATCTACCCCATTATTATGGACCAAGTACTACAGTAAATTACATGCGTATATACTTCACATACATGTTCTGGGAATGAAGTCTCTTCTGGATGGTTTACGTGATGCTTTTTTTTTGTTTGTTTGTTTGTGCCTTACATGCACTCTCTCTCTCTCTCTGTCTCTCTCTCTAGTAAATGGAATGAGGTGCTTTGCATAGATTGAAGCATAGGTTTTGTAGGTGATGCACATAATTAGGTGATGGCCTCTGCACCAGTCAGTGTCCTCCACTTGCTACCTGCATGTAGCATGCTGTGTAGTACTTCCAATTACCACTGTCATGGTAAACAACTACTATAAATCCCTACATCATGTGGGTGTGGTCCCTTTACCTTTCCTGTATGATGGGCATCCTTCCTGTGTGTGCGGGCAGCAGTGTTACAGACAGCAGGTAGCAATACCTCTTACAGGAGAATCTGCCCACTCAGGCCAGCTACATATTTGTAGGAGGTTCCAAAACTACAGACAGAGTGTGAGTAGTGTTGTTGTATGCATTGTATAGCACCGGTGTTGCAGGGTTTGTGTGTACATGCTAGTTTAACGTGGAATGCAGTCTTTCTGCATAGCTCTCAACTGTGGGCCTATCCACTTGATGGCCAGAGGTGCCCTTATTATGTTTTGTCTGTCCACCACACAGGTCTTGTGTCAGATATATCACTGGTAGTTTGTGTGTTGATTGCTATCAGTACATGGCTACATCCATTTCTGTTTCTAACTTCATATTCCTGACTAAGGGTATGTTGCAGACTATCCAGTAACACCAGTGACTTGCTTAGTGTATGACAACAGTTTTACACATATGGGCCTGTGTTCCAGCCTCTGTCCTCCACCTACATACCAGGCTTTGTACATATGACATGCCATCAGGGGTTGTTAGGTAGTGGGCTGTGAGTATTTCATGCTGTCATTCCTGCCATCAGTCCACTGCTGTTGTGTCCCCCACACATATTGTGGGGTTGGGTCCATATATGTGTGGGCTTCACCTACACAATACATGTGTGCCCTTATGCACTGCAGAGGCCAGTGTATGTAACAGTGGTATATGGCCCTGTATTATTGAGTCTGGATGGGGGGGATGCACCATAACTAACCTAGACTGTTGCAACATGTGGGGGTATCAGGAGTAAGTATCTGACTGTACATTACCTTACAATTCACCTTGGGAAAATGCAGGCCTACTGCTTCCTGTCATACAGTCTGTTCTGTTTGCCAGTGTGATTGTGATGGTGTCAGTTATGCCTTGTCATGTAACAGATACATCCCATTGTGTCAACTAAGGTCTTTACTCTCTAGGGATTGTGTACAGAGTGTAGATCAAGGCTGCTGGACTGTACATTTGCACTATGTACTGTTGATTGATTGATTGATATCCTGTGACCTAGTCTGTCTTTACTATTGTACTACTTGAAGGCCTCAACCTGGACAGCAATATATGTAAACCTTTCCAGACTACTGTATTAATATAACTGTTTCACAGTTGCATTACTCTGTTTATATGTATGTCAGTGTCTAAAAAGCTATATGGCATGGCATATACATCTGTAATAGTACACAAATAAAGCTTTCCCATGTATGCAAACCTGTGTGTGGTGTTATACCCTTTGACCTCTCTGTGGGTATATGTTGCAGGCATCAATTGTCATTTGTATGGGTGGCTCATACAGTGTCCACTTGGTAAGTTGGCAACTGTAGGCATAGTGATTGTTCCGTATTGTGTGCACTTTCTACATATGCATCTTCCTATACATATCTCTGTGTCGTATATGTGTATATATATGTATATATATATATATATATATATATATATATATATATATATATATATATATATATATATATATGTGTATATATACATATATATATATATATATATATATATATACATATATATATGTATCAGCATATATTTGTCTGTGTATATGTATCCTAGGAATGTTGATTGCTTCCACATTGTACATTCCCTATGATAGCCAGACTGTACTGCATGATATGTTACCGATACCAGCCTGACATCATACAGGTGGGATGGAGTACTGTTAACATCTTGTGCCCATGTTGTGTCAGGTCCTGGTTATGGGATCTGCAACAGTTGGTATTGTATTGCAGGGCAGATGTGTTTGGCTGTGGGGGGGGATATCTATACATACAAGACGTATGTTATTTGGGCCCCCTCAACCCCATTAACGGTGCATGTGGACATATCTGTTTTTGTTATGTTCCCTTTTATATCTGTAGATGTATGTCTGTATATACCTATATAGATATATATTTATGCTTACTTACATATATATATATATATATATATATATATATATATATATATATATATATTGCTGTATATATATATATATATATATATATATATATATAGACATATAGATGTAGACATATATATCTATAGATGTATGCATATGTGTATGTGTATATGTGTTTATATATATATATATATATATATATATATATATATATATATATATATATAAAATGTATATATGTGCGTGCATGTGTATATATATATATATATATATATATATATATATATATATATATATATAAAAAATATATATAAAAATATATATATATATATGTGTGTGTGTATGTGTATATTTATATATATATATATATATATATATATAAATATAAATATATATATATATATATATATATATATATATATATATATATCTACATATATAGATATGTTATATCTATTTAGATATTAATATATACACACACACTCACACACACACACACACACACACACACACACACACACACACACACATACATCTAGATGTTGAAATACATTTCCTGTACTGTTGAATGACTGGGATGGATGATATGTTTGTGAAAACATGAGAGTTATGTGTATCTGACATAGCTTAGTGGTAAATCACATTGGCTATAGTGTACAGGGTCCTGGGTTCGAGCATTGCAAAGGCTGTTTATTTTGTTGCTGGGCAGAACAAGGGCCGTTGGATACAGAGTGATTAAGACACTTTTAAGCAGTTGTAAGTGGGTTTGTGTGGGTTTGCGTGGAGGTAAGCACTACTAACTTCTGGTTTCAGCTTCTTATGATCAGTTAGCTTCTAAATTGCTTAACCTGTGTAAGCATTGCGTACCCCCGTGCAAACAAGCTTAAATCCGTTTACTGCTGCTTAAAAGTGCTTACTCCCACTTACGCCCGTGCTAATTTCTTTAAAAGAAAAGAAAAAAGGGTTGATAGGAAAGTGGTGAAAAAAGGGGCACAAAGAGGGAATGACAGTAGAGAATATAGCTAGGGATGTGCAGGTGGGTGTAGGGAAGGTCCATAGCTGCCCATTTCTTCTACACCAACAGCTGTGCATATACACTGAATTTGTAGGTAGATTTGGGCACTCAAACCCCTAAGAGAGGGGTGAGGCAACAATATGTTGTGATGCCAATTAGTCCAGATTACATGTGTCCAGTGGACACATGTGCGAAATGGACTGCTATGTATGGGGTGAGATTTTTTTGGGGGAAACAAATTGCCCTTTTTTTTCAGGTGAGAGTGGGATGTTGGGAAGGGATAGTAGGTATATTTGGGGAGGTAGGTTAGGTAGGTTAACAGACGAGACAGACAAGATGCATACAGGGTTGGTATATGACACATGTTGGGGGTAAACACCTTGATGGGGAGAGGTGTTGGGAAATCGGAAAACCATGAGCACCATAATGGAAACAGTGGGACTGAGATCCCCACCCATGGGCAGCCATCATTGCACCTTCCCAGTCCCAAAGGTGGCTGTACTGGGGGCTGAGTCAGAGAGCCAGGCTGACCATCTAGTCGCAACACGCAGGCCTTGAGCTGGTGTAGAAGATCTCCAAACTGCTGATTGAGCTCTGTATGCACCACGACCCAGACCTGGCAATGAATGACAGCTTCCTGTCTGCGCCCACTCCCAGGGGGTGGTGAGCCCCACCCCCTCAGGTGGTTCCACCTGAAGGTGGTGCAGGACCAATGGATGATGAGGTCCCGGGTTGGGTCCCAGATGCACTGGTGCCCAGTGCCACAGCCAGCTGAGGTGGGACAGGTGGGTCCGCTTAGACCCGCATTTCCATAAGTGCTATGGTGTTTATGGTGTATCAACATATGTGCGTTAGTAATAGTCAACACATTCCAGGGTTAGGTATAACAGCATGCACAGATATTCCCATTAACCCAGATACCAGATATGGAACAGTTGCATAGCAAATGGAACACATGCATATACGGGACCACAGTGGTAATAACAACAGCATGCAGGTACATTGATGGAACAATGCCATCAATGTTGGAGTATTTCAACATAGCACATGCATAGAAACAGATTTAAATAATTATAAACCAATAGGACATATGTCCCAACATAACAGTGGAGACATCATGTACCAGTTGAGGTGGGTATTTAGTGTATTGTTGGAGATATGGTGGTGGGGAGAGAAAGATGTCAGTTAACAAGTAGTATCTTCATGTAGTTTGCATTGCTTTCCTGATCAGTGCTGTTATCTGTATCTTACAAGTATTACAACACTGTCCTATTGCCTTAGTCTGGACAGTGATATGGCTGTCAACATCTTCATACATGAACTGGTTTTACCTGCAGTATACACCTCTTACCTGGTATACCTATGGAGGAATTGTTTGTTAACACTAACTAACTGTTTCTACACATACTCCCAGATTCCAGGTTGATGTTATGCACACACCTGTCCATCTCTTTTTGCACAGACTCTGGCCATGTCTTGACCACATGCAGGTGAACTGGGACATATGTAGACTATTGCCCTCTTCAACCTTTAGTGACTTACAACACTCTTTTACAGGATTTACTACCTAGTTATGTTATGTAGCACAGTGTGGGTGACAGTGATCAGTGATACCTTGTTATTCAGAGCAACTGCAACACTCACAATTCCATACAATACCAGAGTAAACAGTACCAGTACAGGGTATCAAGCTTTTATTTCTCGGCACAGTGTTTGTATCCGATGTACCTGTGCGAGCAATGTTTGTTAGCACTACCTGAATGTTTCCACACAAAGTATCAGATTTCACATTAGTATTATGAACATACATCTCACTCTGTTACTGTACACGCTCTGGTCACAGCTTGACAACATGGGGGTGTAGATAGGACATATTTGGCTTATTACTCTCATAACAGTTTGGGGAGTTGCTAGAGTGACAGGTTTGTTCTTATAGATGTGTGACAATGAGTTGTATTTCTTGTTTGCTGCCTATACGTCTGGGATAATACCACTGATTTCCCAGGAGGACAGAGTGACAGGCAGCAGATCTGGACATTCTGGACGTATCTGTACAGTTGTGGGCTATGATTCTGTATGCAGACTACCACCAGTCCCAGTATTCGAACCATGGCTGTGTGTGCTAAAAATACAACAGTTCACATCTCAGTTGCATGTGCTATTCGGATTTTGTTGTCTGTCTTTTCATTGTTTTCTGTCTATGTCTCTCTCAGTTGTGTACTAAATGACCTCTGGGGATTACACCAGTCATATACAGACATTCCTACACATTCTATTTATGTTGCACAGTGTGGGTAACAGTGCTTAATACAACAGTCTATTAAGTGACTGCAAAGCTACAATACCATATGATACCAGAGTATACACATGCAGTCTAGCAGCTAGACCTTAATTGTCAGGCTATTATGCTTTTATTTACATATAAACTATATGAGACTCTTCCTGCCATATTCTCCGGTGCATGCAGTACTTGCCTTAAACAATACAGGTTTTATACTGGCAATTAACTTACTAATGCTTTTAGATTTATTTCCTATGACAGTACATGCAAGAGTATTACTAACCTGCCTCGCGTCACCACCTCTGCAAGTGACATCCATGGACCTCCTGGTTTGTGGCCCGCTCACTTGCCGCTGTGAAGGACATAACAGGGATATTTAGCCATATCTATCCATAATATAGATGAGCTGGCAATTACAGGTAGTGGAGTGATACTTACACACAGCTGGGACAACCCCTGCCATCCTAGCCATGTGGATCCTCTGATCCAAGAGATCCCCCTTACACTGCTTCAGGTCGGCATAGTGATGATGCCTGACCTGCTCACCAGTTTGGGGTATGCCAGTGGAACTGGTGTGGTCACATGCAAGATGGTCCCAGGCTTCCACCTTATATTGGGAACCCTAGTACTGGCCCTGCAGCAGTCTCTGATCCTAGTCTTTGACAAGGAGTCCTGCCATTACTCTGGACTCCTGGATGTTCCAGTACTGCACCCGAAAGCACACTTCCTCTCCCCTTTCTGACATGTTGCCTGCAAGGGGAAGCTACAACCAGTTATGAGATGTATTCCTACCTGTTGGGTTTAAGTAGGGCTGAATTCCCGCACTTTGCTGTGATTGGCCAGTTTTGAAATGGCTAAGCTATGGGCAAACCTGCTTACCTAAGGTTGGTATTGTTTAAAGTGGTATACCACTGGGCAAATTGAGTTAGCGGGCCTACACATTGCTTACACCAGCTAAGCTGGCCTGTGCAATGCTTAGCATTGCTTAATATTTACTTTGCATTATATTTGCTTTTTGGCATTGATTTCTTATTCATTACATCTTATATATATGTGTGTGCTATCCATGATTCAAGTGTATGTACACTGTATGGGGTCCTTGTGTTTAATAGGTGACTTCAACACTCTATTACAATTGCACCTCACATCTAAGTTTACTTCTATACTCCAGTTCACATATTTATGTTATGTAGTAGGTTATAGAACATATGACTGTATACTGATTCCTTTCACATGTTCAGTTTGATTTTACTATAGTGAGGATTTGTTTGGTGATACCTCATGCGTATGTACTGCTGTGATGGCTTGGTGGTTAACTGCTGTGACTATAGTGTATAGGGTCCTGGGTTCAAGAGCTGCAAGGCTGTTTATTTTGTTGCTGGGCAGAACAAGGGCCATTGGATACAGAGTGATTAAGGCACTTTTAAGCACTTGTAAGCAGGTTTGTGCAGATTTGCATGAGGGTAAGCACTGCTAACCTCCGGTTAATGATGCTGACAGAGAGTTGGCTTCAGTATTGCTTAACCTGTGTGTGCATTGCTTACCCCCATGCAAACAGGCTTAAACCCACTTACTAGTGTTTACATATGCTTACTCCCGCTTACTACTTCTTAGTAGTGCTTACAATTGCTTACTAGTGCTTACTCCCATTTACCACTGCACTAATTTAGACAGTGATGTCTAATGGTTCTTGGGGAGGTGGGGGATTTGGAAGCTGTATGGAGTTATCATTCATTCCACATTTTACCTTCCATTTGTATCTTTGGTTCCTGTGATTATCTGTGGATTTTGCAACATTATGATACTGACACCTCACATCTGCATTTAATGCAGTAATCCAGTTCACAAATATATGTTATTTAGTAGGTTATGCAAATAAAAAATATTGGTCATAATGTGATTTGACATGGAAAATGGAATGTGCCGTAGTGGGACTTGAACCAGGAATGACTCTTTGTAAGGTGAATGCTCTGCCCACTACACTATTCTAATACTGCTTCATTTGCATGTATCTTCCTTTTTATCCTCTTCTGACATTTAAGTTGCATTAACCGTAGCTAAACGATGGGCAAACCCACGCATCTGCGGTTAAATTTAATCTGTTTCATAAAAAAAAATATCTTTACATTGTTTGTGTTTACTATTTCTCTTGTACACGTGGGCGGATGTTGCTGAGGGTATGCAGACATATGTGAGCAGTCTCGGTCATTCTTTTAAGGCTTTCTGTTCTTCATTGCAGTGGCATGTATATTCTGAGAGCTCTACTCTCAGACATGCCCCCTGCACTCGTACATGTAAGATTAGGAGCTCAGGCAGCACACCTTTATTAATATGCATGGTGCTCTGTTATCCTGCTCCTACACAGCCTCATCCGTGCAGGACTAAGCTAGTCCTGCACGGAAGATTAGTAAAGCCAGGGATGGTATATTCTGCAGAGATATAACCGAATATGTGCACAGCTTTTTTTTCATTTTCTTAATTTTCTGTTGCATGTTTTACTAACAAGGCAATTACATTTTGTATAGTAATTTACTTTTTTCCTTCTGAAAATTAAAAAATACTTGATTTAACAAAGTACAGCTTAGCCACAATGTCCAAGGTTGAACTTAAAATATATTTGGTTTCTGGAATGCAGTGTGCATAGTATACTGAGAAAGGCACTTTGCTGTAGCCTGGAAAATACTAGTTTGGTACCTCTGTAGTGAAAGGACAGGTTGTATCACTGCCCTGCCCATGGAAAATGGCAGTGAGTTCTTAGGAGCAGGACTATACATGCATAGATATATATATATATATATATATATATATATATATATATATATATATATATATATATATAGCTATAGATAGATATATGCCTATCAAGTTTGATTAATGGAACATGGCTAAGTCTTGCTGAAGTAATGATATGTTAATAAGTGTCTTAAGTTACAGCTGTTCTTCAAAAATTAGGACTCATTTTCATATCAAGAATATGTACATTATAGGTTCATAGGTTCATACTAGGCTATCTGCCCTAGGGCATTTACAAGCCTAGCCAGAGTGTGTTTGGCACCCTTTGAATTGAGTTTACTGTGCCCTTTTTTTGGGTTAGTTTACTGTGCCTCTGTCTAGTAGTGACACAGAAGTAATACCCAGGGTAAACCTATGATCTCCCATCCACTCGTCAAGATTCCTCTTGAAGAGAGTCAGTGAGGGGCTCTGCCTAACATGGACTGGGATTCTATTCCAGAGTGAAGGGAGCCTCTGGGTTATGAATCTGTCCCTCCAGCATGTCCTATTTATTTCTGTACTGAGGTTCAAATCCCTCGAGCTTGTAGCTCTAAGGGATTTGGATTTTCTGAGGTGGAGCATGTCCATTAAGTCCTGGTTTGACATAGCTTTATACGTCAGGCATAGATCGCCTCTAAGTAGGCGGTATGCTACTGAGTAGAACTGGAGTTTCTTTAACCGAGCAGCATATGGCGTCTCGGCTACAAAAAGCCTTCAAGGAGTAACACTTCATGTACACAAATTGTTTTTATAACACCAGCTACTCTAATCATTCAACTAAACAGTCAATTGAATAAAACAATTAACATATCCTTAAAGCAACAGTACTTCAAATTAAACTTTTCCAGCACCAATCTTTATTCAAACCTTTAGGAGTCAAAGTTTCATATTTTAATGTAAAAAAAACATTTCTTTCTTTAAAAGCATGTTTTTTATTTTACCATCACTCACATCATTTATAAAAATCTGTTCTAAAACAGTAGCCTTCAAACTATCACATTTACCCCCATGAAATTCAGAGAAATGTTGGGCTAAGGGACTCTCTAATTTATATATGTTAATTGTTTTACTCAATTGACTGTTTAATTGAATGATTAGAGCAGCTGGTGTTATAAAAACTATTTGTGTACATGAAGTGTTACTCCTTGAAGGCTTTTTGTAGCCGAGGCGCTAGAGAATAAAGTGTGTTTTTCACTGGTACGTTGTCTCCTTTTGCGGTGCAGCAAATACTTGATTTGGAAGTTATTTTTTAGCATATGGCATCTGTTTGAGTCCCTTGATCCTCTTTGTGAGGCACTTTTGGGGTCTTTCTAGTTGCTGCAGGTGTCGGGTAAGGTACATCCCAAATGGGGCATTGGATTCTATTATGGGCCTGATGAGGGATGAATAAAGGGGAACTATGACCTCCCTTGATCTAGATGTGAATCCTTTCATGATAAGGTGGGCTATACAGAAGGTCTTTCTAACCACTTTGGCCACGTGGTTGTCAATGGAGAGATTACGATCAACTTGGGTCCCCAGGTCCCTAATTACTTCTTCCGTACTTAATGGATTGCCGCCTATGTGGTAATTTGTGGGCACTTTGTTTTTGCCAAAGGGTATGACTATACACTTTTTGGTGTTTAGCTTTAGGCCATGGCTCTGGCACCAGTTATCCGGCTCTGTGGGACCCTTTTGGAAGATGCTTGTGTCAGCCGGAGTGTCAGTTATGGTGCCCAATTTGCAGTTGTCTGCGAACTTGGTCAGCCACAGTCCTCCCGTGTTAGCCTGTACCTCAGAAAAAATATATACCGAACAAGAGAGGTCCCAGGACTGAGCCTTGTGGGATGCCACTTGTAACTGGTTTCGAGTCTGACATGGCTCCAGCAATTCTGACTATGTGGGTTCTGTCTTTCAGCCAGTTTGCAACCCATCTTATGACATAGGGGTTTATATTTAAGCTGGAGAGCTTATCTATGATGCCCGAGTGGGGTATTGTGTCGAAGGCTTTTGTGAGGTCCAGGTAGGCTGTGTGGACTACCTTCCCTTCATCGATGGCCTTGGTGACTGTTTCAAAGAAGTCGACCAGGTTCAAGAGGCAGGATCTGCCCTTAACAAAGCCGAATTGGGTAGGATCCAGTGTCTGTAGGTCCCCAATGTCTTTGTTTATGAGTTCCATGATGATCCTCTCCATAGCTTTGCAGACCAGGCAAGTCAGGCATATGCAGCGATAGTTTCTAGGGTCCGTAGAGGCACCACCTTTGTGGAGTGGGACCACTGTCGCTGTACGCCATTCTTTGGGTACATATCCTGTAGTAAGGCTGAGATTGAACAGCAGCTTTACATGAGGGTTTAGCTCTTCTTGGAGTTCATGTAGGACGCAACCCAGGACACCGTCAGGTCCCATTGATGCTGTGTTTTTTGCTTTGGAGAGGGCGCCTTTCACCTGAGCATCTGAGATGTTAGGGAGGCTGCACTCTGCTGGGATATTTATTTGGTCTTTTGGGGGTGGGTGAGAAGTTTGCACTGAATCTGTCTGCCAGGATGTTGGCAATGTCTGTGGGTTCAGTGTATTTTTTGTCATTTTGGATCAACTCTGAGCATATCTGAGAGTTGTCACCCAGGTTCCTAACATAACTAAAGAAAGCCTTGTGATTTTCTTTAGAGTCCTGTGCAATTTTTCTCTCGAAGCTGGCCTTGGTGGATTTTATGAGGGATCGTAGTTTTTTGCTAGCACTGATCAGAGATGCCTTCCCTTTTAGGGATTTTGCTCTATCATGTAGTAGCTTCCTCCTTCTGTTGTACAGCTTATTTATGGCTGGGGTCCACCAGACTGGTCGCCTGCCTTTGGAAGATTGGGTCTTCTTTTTGTTTGGGAAAGCATGATCCATGCATTCCTGGAGGTGTCCATAGAATGCATTTATAAAGTATTCTGCAGTTTGGGCCATAGATTCCACTGGCCTGGGTGCCTTGAAGGATTCCACCTCAGTTCTGAGAAGTGTGAAGTTCGCTTTTGTGAAGTTTTTCACTGTGGTTTTCTGGACTGGGGGTAGGGTTGGGATGTGGATATCCAGTGAGATTAATTTATGCTCCGATCTTACCAATGAGGGGTATACTTCTGGTATGGAGCATAGAGTCCCTATGTTGGTGATGACCAGGTCCAGTATGTTTTCCCCTCTTGTGGGAGTGGTGACTAGTTGTTCCATAGCATTTGAGTTTATAAATTCTAGGAACCTTTGGGCTAGGGTGTTGGGGCTTGAGTAGTGCTCCCAGTCTATGTTTCGGTAGTTGAAGTCACCCAATATAATGGTGTTTGGAGAGATCTTCATATTCTCCAGTGATCTCAGGAAAGCTGAGTGGGATTCCTGTTTTTGAGAGGGTGGTCTGTAACATGCTACAAACTGAAAGGCCATTTTGCCCACTGTTAGTTGCACATGGATGGTCCCCGATGCCTCGTGCAATGCCACTAACCTGGAGGTGTGGGTATCTTTGATGAATATGGATACTCCCCCTCCTTTTATGGTTCGGTCCGAGTTTTGGGGCCGAAAAGCATGATATGAGGTATAACCTGGTAGTGCTGGGGTGCTGTCTGGAGCCTTGAACCAGCTTTCTGTCACTGCACAGATATCGATGTTCTCCATACTGAGGAGGGCTTTGAGTGCATGCATCTTGAGGTTTAGACTTCTGGCATTGAGCAGCATTACCCTTAGTTTCTTATTCATTGTGTTGTCTATGGAGGTGGGTTTGTCTTTTGAGCCTTGCCTAAAAAAGGCACTATGGGGGTGGCAAGAGCCTTTGCCAATATCCAAAAGCCCAGGAGTGACAGGTGCAAGCCATCCCTAGCAAAGCAACGTGGCTTGTCGAGCATGTCTTCCCAGGCTGACAGACACTGGATCCCCTTTGAATGACACCAACATTTTAGCCAATTGTTAAAATTGATCATTGGTACAGAAAGAATTGTGGTCGATCACACTTCTCTGAAAAACACTGTCATAAAATCCCTCAAAGATTCAAATACCTTCGAAGAAGGTCTGACACAGACTAATAACTGGTGCTAGCAGTATGGCCTAAAACCCAACCCAAGAAATGCATAATAGTATCCTTTGGGGAAGCAGCTACCCATAGAAACTACCACATTCATGATACACCCTTACAAGTAGACCCAGTAGACAGGGATTTGGGAAGAATTTTAGACAGTAACCTGGCCTTTGACAATCATGTGTCTAATGTAGTAAGGATATCATTTTGTGCTGCACAACTTATGAGTAAGGGTAAGGCATTTAAAGGATGTCTTTGTTCTGCTGTACTAAACCCCTCATTAGACCAATTATTGAGTACAACACCTCCTGCGATATGTACCTGGCTAGGCATATACAACAAATGGAACATCCACCGAGGTTCTTCATAAAAGGAATTCAGGGTGCAAGCTTCAAAGTATACCTGTAGTCTGTCTCCTACAGATTGCTGAGAGGTGATCTGACCTGTAGTCTGTCTCCTACAGATTGCTGAGAGCTGATCTGACCTGTAGTCTGTCTCCTACAGATTGCTGAGAGGTGATCTGACCTGTAGTCTGTCTCCTACAGATTGCTGAGAGGTGATCTGACCTGTAGTCTGTCTCCTACAGATTGCTGAGAGGTGATCTGAACCTGGCACACAAGGCATCCTCTGATCCCACTCTGATAGACCTGCTGCACATTCCCAAAAAACTGCATCAGGATTACCTGATTTAGGGACCTAAACCTCTCCGCAATATAAAAAGGACATGCTTAAGGAATATGTATGTGTCTGAAAAATGACCCCTTGTCTGGAAGAGGCATCCTATCCATGTGAAGCAAACATCTCCCCTAGCCCAATTCAAACCTAACTTGGACCTGTAGATGGGAGATGGAAGTTTACCCCTGTACTTGCACCTGTGTGTCTAATAGGCAGAGGCAGCTTGTGAATGCTAGCCCAACCAAGCCCAAGCTTTGGTATTCCCCTTTAAATAACTTTGAGTACGAAAAATTGTCAGATAAATGTGAAGCATGGCCAGGGGTCATTAGCCTACGATATACCTAAGAAGCTATAAACCTATAGAGATCACTGTCAGAAAAGATCAGGAAAATTCCAGCCCTGTGCTAAAGAAAGATGAAGCCCTGGCTACCATCCAGTTTACCAATGTGTCTGTAGTGCTGAACTGCAGATATGGCTCAGTGCTGCTCACCAATTTCCTTGTATTGTATTGTAGTGTTTTTGCTCAGTAAATTAAAAGCACTCACAGCTATGTTACTGATGACCAGGTACCAAAAGGACTGGGGTAGTTATGCCACTCCAGAGTCATGCCATTGGGGGTGGGGATGGTGTTAAGGCACACACAATGATGCAGACTTCTTGGATTACAATATTATATATAGCACCCTAAACCACAGACAGATAAAGGGTTTCATAAATATTTTGTGCCAGGGAATCTCATTACCGTTTCATGGCGTAGTCCAAAGCTGGCCAATCACACATCTTATTTCCTGACATCCTCTAAAGAATCCTTCTCTACAGTGCCACTTATATGTCCGTAGTTCTACTGCAGATGGCATGGTATGGTGTGGTGCAGCTGTAACACACACCACTGAAGGTTAAAAAATGCTTTTGCAGTTGTCTCCTATGTGCAAAATGAATGACCATGTTTGTACCACCATTGTGCATGCAATGAGCCATTCCCCATGACAAAAATACTCTGTTGTCACCCTTAAGTAACTCCCTCATTTGCCAATATTGTTATTTCAGGCATGTGAACATTCCCATAAAGTGATTGCAGTTCATTACTGATATACGGGGGTACTACATTCAGTTCCAGAAAGGCCCACTGACTTCATTTGGCTCAGTCATTGCACTGTAAGTACACACTGATGTGCTACATAAATATATACTTACTCAGTGAACAGGCGTAGTGATGGAAGAGTGCCTGTTGGAATTGGAACTGAGCCAAGCCTGTAAACTTGGGGTAGTATTCCTATAAATCTGGGATGGTATTCTTGTAACTTTGGAGTAGTATTCTATTCTGATCATGACTTCTCTTATAGTCCAGCAGAGTAGCTGATTTGCACAGCTGCAAATAGCTGAATCAATGAAACTTCAGAATCTTTTTTTTTTACTGATGGGAAGTGACTCACCTAAACACACCCTTATTCCATTGTAAGGCCATCTTACTAACAATAATGTAATTTTGTGTTTGGAAAGGAAGTTGAGTTGGTGAGATTGACAGAATGGCTCCTTAACTGGTGGTTCTACAACCTCTTTTTTCTGAATTGCTGTCTGTGAATAAGAAATACCTTGTGGTTATGTAATGTTGTCACCGAGCTTCTGAGTCTAATCTGTGAAGCTCAGTCGCGATCAGTACAGAAGACTTTGTTTTTATTTTGAAATGATGGCCATGTAACAATATTTTAATCATGTATTTCTTCAGTGTCATCCTTTAACGTCACTTCAATTATTGTCACATGTTCTCTGGTTTTCATTTTATTGTGATCCCAGAACACCTTCTTAGTTCTTTGTTGGTAGCACCTAATGTCATGTATTTATATGTTTAATATTATAATAACCAAGCAGTTGAAGTGGCCCAAAGGATGCTTTCCATCTCTGTCTTAGCCACAGTGTGGAATAATTCCACATAATAAAACACAAGTGGAAATGTTATTTAATATGGCTGAAATGTAGTACAGAAACAATGTATATGAGGTCTTTTGGAACATGCAGCTCCACCATGAGAACATATATAAGTGAGGGCAGGACATTCATAAGTGGCATATTATAAATCTATGCTCCACACGGATGTGTATGATCCAGTCATGTTTCCCCTGTATACTAACAGCTTGCAAACTTTTTTTTAAACTATGCAGACTGCATTGATTTTCTTAACCCAAAATAACCTTCTGAAACTTGGTTTGCTTCAGTATTTCAAGACATAAGCTTCATCATGTATTCCTGCTTTTTGTCTGCATTTCCCTGCCATATAACTCTGAACAAAAAGTGTTAAGGAGATGCTCTGACAGCCTATTAACTCTTAAACTGAAATGCTCTGTGAGTACTGCAGCTCTGGGGAGATGTAAAACAGCTTATTTCCTTTGCTCATATTTCATTGCACAGATGAAGATTTGGTGATCAAATATACTGTATCACAGCAACACAAAATGCTGAAACGGTTAACATTAAAGACTTAACAAAGATTTGTTTAGGGAATTATTTTAAATGCTAATCTTGATCACTGATAAAAAATAACATAAAGCACCAGTGAGCAGTAACAGAATATTGCCCTTGATTGCTAAAGAACATGAAATAGTCTTCTCAAATTGTGATTAATCTTTGAATAGTTCTTCCTCTGTCATGGTGAGAATATCTGTTGATTGTAGATAGGTCCTCTACAAAGGCCTGCAAATTAGAATGAATTTCCCTTCATGACATTGTCTAATCACGATGTGCTACCACTACTTCAGAAACATCAGTAAATAAGATTAGATTTAAGTGCAGATACAAGCATCTAACAGAAACAGACTGCTTGGGCTTTTATTTTCTTAAAATATAAATCATTATTTTCCTTGTGCAATTATACCTTAAGATTCCTGTTTCACACACAAACACAAGCATACAGGCACATACACACGCACATACCTCTCAACTGTACAGATTTTCACAGAATGTCCAGATTTTTGCCTCATATTTTTGGCGTGTTACACCTAAAAGAGCAATATTTAAAATCTGTCCCTATTTGTATCCCCATCATTTTAGGCTTCGTCTAGATTTTTTGCTCTAAGAGGTTGAGAGGTATGGCACACAAGTGTGCATGTACACGTACACACACAAGCACATGCAGACACACACACACACACACACACACACACACACACACACACACACACACACACACACACACACACACACACACACACACACACACCACATTACAACCGACACAGACAGCCATCATTTCTTGACTGACTGCTCTAAATTCTATCTCATTTGAACTCAAGCCAATATGTCAACACTTGCATCCTTATCACAGCTACTTGATAACTGCATTCCAGATTCATCTAGATTTTTTTGGCAAGAAATCCTTCAGCACAGCTTCTAACAGGCATTCTCCATAAACGCATGGGTAAACTTCTGTCATCTGAGTTCTGGCATATTTTTGGGAGTAGAGGAAGAAAAATCAAAATAAGCACTAAGCCATGGGCAACCACATTTGCATGCCATTTACAGCAGTCAGTTTCAGTAGAAATATGTTAACTTAAATTTGCTGCATTAGTGGAACAAGGATCCCATGATACACTCTAACAGCAGACAGTTTAGAAAGATAACAAGTGGCACATAAACAATGTAGTTGCAGAATTTTATTAAAGTTTTTTTTCTTGTGTTTAGCATCAGAAAAATAAGAAAAAATAACTGATTTACTTAATAAGAATGCTGCACAATGGTATTGTACTTCATTCATCAAGCTTTGGACTTGTCAGCAATGCTTGCAGCTGTAAATGTGCTTACTTGTGCTTGGGTTTGATTCTTGCAATGTCTACATCCAAGCTCTGTAACTTTATATCTATGTGTATATGCACGCGCGCGCACACGCACACACACACACACCCACACATACACACACACACACACACACACACACACACACACACACACACACACACACACACACACACACACACACACACACACACATGCGTATATATATATAGATAGCTAGATAGATAGATAAATATAGATATATATAAAATCAAAGAAATGAACCATTCTCATAGGATGGTCCCTAGCAGCTGTCGGCTGCATTTGCATTTTCTGACTGAAATTCACAGCTACCAATGATTAAAGCAGAAATTGAAGGAATAGCAGTTCCATTGCTCTTGGAGCAAGACAAAAGCAATGTTCAGTGCTGCAGCAAATATAAAGATAACGGTTAGTTAGTAATTTTAACACAAGAACAGAGATTATCACACATACGATACTCTGCAGCTTTGTTTTGTTTATTTGTTTATTTGTTTGCTAATCAGGTAAATTTACTGGCACGTGATTCCTTTCAAAAGTCCTTTAGAGTACTGCCTGATTAAACAGAATTAAAGAAGCAGACAAATGTAGGCCTAAGACACAAAACCTAGGAACACATGTTGAAGCTCTTCAGCAATTCATGCCCTTTGTCCTTTAAATTAAATTGATAAGTGTCATCCAAATATGTACAACAGCAAAAATAAAAATGGCAACTCTAAAAAAAAAAACCTCAGTCTGAGACCTTCACTGATTCACTAATTGACTTCTTTGAATCAGTCTCCAGAGCTGTGGACGAGGGTGAGGCAGTCCACACAACGTATCTGGACCTCGCCAAGGCCTTCGACACCATCCCCCACTCTGGAATCATAGATAAACTTACTAAGCAAGGCATAAATCCCTACATCACTCGATGGGTTGTCAACTGTCTTACTGACAGAGCCCAGACTGTAAAAGTAGCCGACTCCAAATCCAGCTCCAAACAAGTGACAAGTGGAGTACCTCAGGGTTCAGTCCCGGGACCGCTCTTGTTTGGCATCTACTTCTCTGAAGTACAGGCCAACACTAAGGGACTCTGGCTAACAAAGTTCGCAGATGACTGCAATCTGGCAGCCATTATTGAATCCCTAAATGATGTGGATATTCTACAAAAGAGCCTTACAGAAACAGATGCTTGGTGCCAGAGCCATGGGCTCAAGCTTAATGCCAAGAAATGTATAGTTATTCCCTTTGGAAAAAAACATGTACCCATGAATTACCACATAGGTGGTAGTACACTAAACATCGAAAGTGTGATGAGAGACTTAGGGACACAGGTGGACAGTGATCTCACCTTTGATAACCACATTGCCGCAGCAGTCAGGAAATCCTTCTATGTGGCACACCTCATCACTAAGGGATTTTCATCTAGAAAAAAGGAGGTCATTGTCCCACTCTATTCATCCCTCATTAGACCCATTATAGAGTATAACGTCTCACTTGGTATGTACCTCACAAGATATCTGCAACAGCTGGAAAGGCTGCAGAAATACCTCATAAAAGAATCACAGGCCTAAAGCAGATGCCATATGCTGACTGCCTAAAAAAACTCCAGCTATACTCTGTGGCATACCGTCTACTCAGAGGTGATCTCTGCTTAACATACAAGGCCATGTCAAATCCTGAGCTGTTGGACATGCTCCACTTGAAGAAATCCCAGTCCATCAGTGCCACACACTCCAGGAATCTAAAACCTTGTCATCACAATGAACAAAACATGCTGGAGGGATAGGTTCCTGACCCAGAGACTCCCCCATACTCTGGAATAGACTGCCCATACATGTCAAGAAAAGCACCTCCTTGGCCCTCTTCAAAAGGAACCTTGATGATTGGATGGGAGATAGGAAATTCACCATGGGGATCATGTCAGTTGCCCTGCTAGACATAGGTCCAGGGAAGTAAATATTGTGGGAAGAAATATCCAGGGAATTGTTATGGCTATGCCTGTATAGGCCCTAGGGCCGATAGCCTAGTACCAGTCTATGAACCTATGAACCACATGTGAGTTCTAAAATGCAACGTAGGCATAAAATCCAAGAAAATTGTAAAAATGGCAACCCTACAAAAGTACTGGGCTAAAATTTAGGTGATATCCTACATTCGATCTCACCATATGCACGGGCATTTTTAGCAAAACCGTCCTGACCCTTTGTCCCACCCCTGCTGTTATATGCACTACTGTTATTTTGTGCTTTAAGAAATGACATAGTAAAAAGATTAAGGTTTATTGGGGGCATCTCCCTCTAGCACCCCCAATAGTAGGACTGCAGGTAATTTAAAATCATGTACAGCAGGAGTGCAGGGGATGTCAACCCCTTTGCTTGATGTCAGATATGCTCACCCACTGCCTGTCACTGCTGAGTACCTACGTAAGTTCCAGTGTAAAGTTTCATCAAACTTTATCATATAAGCGCTTGCAACATACTTAGACTTTCTTTATCTTTGAAGATTAACACTGTTTGCTTTGATAAGATAGAAATAATGTGCTGGATACATTGGATTTTTGCACTGACTAGTGGGATAAATTGTTTAACAATGCACAGCAAGAATCGGCTTGCTTTAATATTTCACTCAATTGTTAATTTCTTCCTTTGAAAACTATATGTTTCATAACTGCACATTATAGTCAGGACACATACAAGACTTTTGCTTTCCCTGCATGAAAGGGAAATGCCGATTTAGTATATCTAATCACCTCAGTGTGGGGGTAGTCTGGTCTATCATTAGCATTTTATGTTTAAATTAAAAAGACATCCCCTGGGATTTAATAAAGCTTACATGGAGCTATCTCCATGTAAGCATAGTGGCATGGTTCAAACATGGAGTTTGGAGCCTGTGCGATCCAGTAAACAAGACTGGGGGTGCACAAGCCTCCCAGCACTATTCCGACATGGACGCGATGGAATAATACAGATCACCTCATTTGCTGGTGAAAACCAAGAAAATTTGGTGAATTTGTGATCCAGCAAGCAGACAGGCATCTGTGTTGGAGCTGTTTTCACAGCAGAAATGTATTCGGTTAATCATGTACATTTCTGAAAGAATCAAAACGGGGGCATGACAGCTCAAAGTAAAGCATGTATTATGTTTATTAGGCATGGCAATGGCCCACACTATGGCCATTGGCATGCCAAAGTGTTTTAAAATTGCAAAAAATCAAAAGTTTTTTTTGGCTGATTTTGGCTGTTTAAACTAAGCGCAGTGGCACGCAAACACGATCGTGCAGAAAATAAAAACAAAAATAGGAAAAAGGCAATTAAATGTGAAACAGTAACTTTTGCCATTATAGTGAGCAGCATGCATACTCATAACAATTGCAGATAACAGTGGTTTCTAAGGACATAGGCTCTGGTGTAGTGGTGTAACTAGGGTATAAGTCAATAGGGTTATGTAAATGAGCTAAATTTATTGAATAGCAAAATGGGAGACCGTGTCCATGGGTACCTAACCATGTAGGAGCTGTTTTGCGGTGGTGTAAGCAGAAGAAGCAACTGACATGAAAAGGGGTGTGTCATGCTTGGTGCAAGCACATTGGAGCTCCGTGGCTCCCATTTGTGCTCAGCTAAGCACAGCTAAGCAAGGGTGTGTGTCTGAGGCTGCTTAGTTGTACTTAGCTAGTTCAAGAAATGATGAACAGGTTCATGTCCAAGAGAGGGCAATGTTTACACTAGCTAAAACAGTTTGGGTAGTGTGCCGCAGGGCTTAAACACAGCAGAAATAGAGAAAAAAAGGAAAGCAGAATAAAGGGAATGAACTACCAATCACTAATACAGACTCTGCCACTCACAGTGGCCCATTCAAACCCCTCAGTAATATAGCTGGCAGGTGAAATGTATCATAGTCAGCCAATCACACAGGCAACATCTGCAGCACACCAGCATAAAGTATGCAAACGCCTTTTAGTCTGTTTTTTCCCACAAACTATGCACCATTGGTGTGCACACTTGGGAATTTTAACTGTCAAAATGATAGGGGCTGCTGCTGCTTTGCTACATCTGTATGTGCCACAGACTGAGGGTGGTGATGAGGATAATGCTGACAACTGGCCCAGACCAAGGAGGAGAAGAGTGTTCAGACCTAGGGTAACCTTCCAGGGGCTATGTGATCTGGAGATACTAGAATGCTACAGGGTGGACAACAACTCACCGAGCTCTGCCAGCCTCACCTCAGACCCAGAGCCAACAGAGCAGAACCCATCCCAGTTGAAACCAAGGTATGTGTAGCCTTAAGAATACTAGCTACAGGTACTTTCCAAAGACCTACTGGGGAAATCATGGGGGTCTCACAGGCATCTGCATCCAGGGTACTCCACCATTTCCTGGATGTCATGCAACCACATGCCAGTGAGCACATGTATTTCCCCAGCACAACCGAGGAGAAGACCATCAATATGCATCTCTTCCACTGTGTAGCAGAATACCCAGATGTACTGGGTGCCATAGACTGCACTCACATCCACATCAAAGCACCAACCTGTGAAGATGGTAGAGTGTATGTCAACCGCAAGAACTATCACTCCATCAACTGCCAGGTCATGTGCAATGCCCAGGAAATTATCATGAATGTGTGTTCTGGCAGACCTGGCAGCTATCATGACTCCCACATCTGGCATGCTTCACAGCTGTACCATGCATTTGCCAGGGGGGACATCTCATATGGCCATCTCATGGGGATAATGGCTATGCACTGGAATCATGGATGATAACACTCATCAGAAATGCACACACACCCATTGAAGAACTCCATAATGAGGCACATGCACAAACTAGAAACATTGTAGAGCATGTGTTTGGGATGCTCAAGTCACAATTCCACTGCCTTGACATATCTGGTGGATCCTTGCAGTACTCTCCAGCCACATGTGCGCACATATTCATAGTATGTGCCATGCTACACAATATGATCCTGCGGAAACAGCTGTGGCAGGAACATCACTGGGAAGAGGCACAAAGCCCCCCACCATTGCCAAGGTCTCCACATGCACAGGGGGACTTGGAGGAGGAACTTAGGCATGCCTGTATGCCCTGGCCTTGACAAAGAGGCAATGCATAGCACATACACTGACACCCTAGGGACCCAGGGACTGACACTTCTCTCTGACTCGCACACACAGTAAAGTGGATGCCACACACATCACACTATCTGTACCTTACCATGTATATGTGTACTGGGTGCATCCGACAGAGTCAGCCCTCAAGCACCATTCTCACAACTGCTGCAGGCACAAGGTAAGTCACTCTCCTTAATAATAGATGAATGGAGTAGTATGTTTTGGTAGCATATCTCAGGTATTGCTGCATGTATGCAAGAGAAGGGGGTGGCCAACCAGGATAGCAGGAGACAACTGACAACTATGTGGGACAGCAGGACATGTCTGCCCAATATTGGCTTCCACAGAGTATGCAGTAGGTCCCTAGGTGACAAAAGTCACTGCAGTGTATGTGAGGGACAAATAAAATGTGGGGGGTCATAGGTCACATGGAGGGATGTCAATGTTGGAGTCCCATACTCATCCCTTAGCGTCTCCCAGCAAGTCAGCCATAGAAAACCATTAATAAATGTCTGCCAAAGGCCCAAAAATAGGTACAATTATGAAATTGTCCTCTTACAGACTTACACAGTGATATCACAGCAGGTCTTGCAGTTACATGCAGTTTCTGAAAGGTAGGAAGTCTGAAACTCAAATGTCTGCCATTACATTCTAACCTGTGGTCTGCAGTGATATGCCAGTATTCTCCAAGACAGGCACAACACTATGCTAAATGGAACCAAAAAGTAAAGCCAACATCTGCATAGTCTGTGCAAATGTGTACAGTTGACAGGTATGCCCCCCCAATACACCTGTGTCCCCATAGAAATCCAGTAACATGTATGTTTGTAGGGTAGTAGCAGCAGAGCATGCATTCCCAAGGCTGTCCCAATCAACTTGATAACTTGTTGCACATCCACAATTTGCAAGGGTCAATTAGCTATCTATATGCATGGTTAATACTGTCAGGAAGTGGCAGCACTTACTCTTGGCTGTTGTTGCTTAGTGGCTTAAGTACAGTACTGTGGATGACAGGGTCCATGTTCATAGGTTCATAGGTTGGCACTAGGCTATTGGCCCTACAAGCCTAGCCATAACAATTGCCTGGCTATTTTTTCCAAAATATTTACTTTCCTGGACCCCTGTCAAGCAGGGTGACTGACATGATCCCTGGGGTGAATTTCCTATCTCCCATCCAATCGTCTAGGTTCCTTTTAAAGAGGCCCAAAGAGGCACTCTGCTTGACATGTATGGGAAGTGTATTCCAGAGTAATGGGAGTCTCTGGGTCAGGAACTTACCCCTCCAGCATGTTTTGTTCATTGTGATGATAAGGTCTAGATCCCTAGAGCTTGTGGCTCTGAGGGATTGGGATTTCTTTAAGTGCAGCATGTCCAACAGCTCTGGGTTTGACATGGCCTTGTATGTTAAGCAGAGATCACCTCTGAGTAGACAATATGTGACAGAGTATAGCTAGAGTTTTTTTAGATGGTCAGCATAGGACATCTGCTTTAGGTCTGTGATTCTTTTAGTGAGGTATTTCTGCGGCCTTTCCAGTTATTGCAGATGTCTTGAGAGGTACATACCAAATGGGGCATCATATTCTATAATGGGTCTAATGAGGGATGAGTACAGTAGGACAATCACCTCCTTTTTTCCTGTATGAAAATCCCTTAGTGATGAGGTGTGCCACATAGAAGGATTTCCTGACTGTTGTGGCAATGTGGTTATCGAAGGTGAGACCACTGTCCACCTGTGTCCCTAAGTCTCTTATCACACTTTCGGTGTTTAGTGTAGTGTCACCTATGTGGTATTTCATGGGTACCTGCTTTTTCCCAAAGGGGATAACTATACATTTCTTGGCATTGAGCTTGAGCCCATGGTTCTGGCACCAAACATCTGTTTCTGTAAGGCCCTTTTGTAAAATATCCACATCATTTGCGGATTCAATAATTGCTCCCAGTTTGCAGTCATCTGCCAACTTTGTTAGCCCAAGTCCCTTAGTGTTAGCCTGTACTTCAGAGAAGTAGATGCCAAACAAGAGCGGTCCCATGACTGAACCCTGAGCTACTCCACTTGTCACTTGTCTGTAGCTGGATTTGGAGTCAGCTACTTTTACAGTGTGGGTTCTGTCAGTAAGCCAGTTAGCAACCCATCAAGTGACATAGGGATTAATGCCCAGCTTAGTAAGTTTATCTATGATTCCAGAGTGGGGGATGGTATTGAAGGCCTTGGCAAGGTCCAGATATGCTGTGTGGACTGCCTTACCCTCGTCCACAGCTCTGGAGACTGATTCAAAAAAGTCAATCAGGTTCAGAAGACAAGATTGGCCCTTCATGAATACAAACTGGGTGGGGTCCAGGGTTTGAAGGTCGCCAGTGTCTTTGTTTATAAGTTCCATGATTATACGTTCCATGGCCTTGCAGATCAGGCTCGTCAGACTGGTGAGGTGGTAGTTTCCAGGAACCAAGGTGGATCCCCACTTGTGGAGTGGGATAACTGTAGCTGCGCACCACTCAGTGGGCATAAAGCCTGAGGTGAGGCTATGATTAAACATGACATTTAGGTGAGGTGCCATTTCATTTTGTAGTTCATGTAGTACTCAGCCTGGGATGTCGTCTGATCCCATGGATGCTGTATTCTTAGCTTTGGAGAGTGGGTTTTTTACCTGTGTGGCTATTATTGCCAGAATTTGGCAATCTTTCGGTATTGAGATGGGCCCTTTAGGGGGTGAGAGGTGGGTGAATTTGGCACTGAATCGATCTGCCAGGATACTGGCAATAACTTTGGGATCAGTATATTTAATGCCATTTTGTTGTAGCTCAGAGCAGATCTGAGCATTGCCATTTAGATTCTTGACATAGCTATAGAATGCCTTGTGGTTGTCTTTGGAATCTTTGGCAATTTTATTTTTGTGACTAGCTTTGGAGGATTTTATGAGGGATCTCAGCTTCTTACTGAGGCTGGAAAGGGAGTTTTTTGCATCCTGTGTTCCAAGACTTTCTGCACCAACTATTTTGCATGTCAGCTACACCTACAGCAAGACCTGTACACACTGTCCAGAAGTCAATATCCATTACTGCAGGAAAGATGGACAAGTCAGGGACAGGTGGCCACTCATATGGACAGTATACAGCTCAGAGTAACCTATGCAGTGCCTAGCATACCCCTCAACTGTACAGATTTTTGCAGAATGTCCAGAGTTTTGCATAATAATTTTTCTGTTTTTAATGAAATTGTGGTTTTCTGGCAAATCACTGGCAAATCATTAAAGACTAAAGTCAGAAAATAATGAACACATTTTAGTATCAGACTTTATATCCTTTTGAAAAATGCGTGCTAATGCAAAACCTGTCATTGTCTAAGTTTGTAAGGGCAATATTTAAAACCTGTTCCTATTTTTGGCCCTTTGTCCGCCAATTATTTATGGCTTTCTCCAGATTTCTGGCTCTAAGAGGTTGAGAGGCACGGTGCCTAGTAGGACAGTAGGTACCTGAAAGTTAGTGTACTGCCAGGTTATAAATGGTGGCCACCATAATGTGTCAGCACTGACAAGTCACTGGCCACCATCCTTACCCCTGTAATAACAGGCTGTCATATAAGGACCACAGGTATGTCACGTATATCTGTTCTGCTTATCCTAACATTGCATTTGCCTGCCAAACTATTTGCAAAACAAGAAAGGTTCATGTCAAAACATCAATGATAGACAGTGGAGAAGCAGACATCATACCCATAAGAAAAAGGAAGCAAATACTAAACCAGTCTCCCAACTGTCTATGTTTGGCAGAGCATTATTAACACCATGTCCCCATGTGTGGGCCTGTGTATGACTGTCATATATGGGGCTGTCCAGATGTCAGTCTGTGACAAGTTGACAACTAGAGCCAACATGTAGCCTCATAATAATATAGCAACACAACCCATCTGAGGACCACAGCATATGTAGTGGTGCAATGATGGACAACCTGCTAAATAGGTATATTCAGAGGTGTGAAGCCCATAACCCTGTGTGTGATGTTACTGCATCTAACCCACTCACAACAGAAATACAAATACATAGCCACTGAGGGCAAAGCCTGTGACCGGACTACAGAAGGACAAAGAGACACACACAAGGGGAAAGGGAACCACTGGCCAGGCAAATGGAAAATGTGCACACCAGAACAAATTGTGCAGTAACATAGATACCCTGCAGATCATGGCATTAGTAAACATCACCCACAACTACACAACACACCCACAACTACACAACACACACCCACATAAGTGGAGGTCATCAACAAAACAAAGGACACCTCAGAGGTAAAAACACATGAGAACTCCACAAGCCTACACACCACAGAACATGCATAGTCCACACACCAGTGTCTCGCAATCATTAAGGCCTTACCATAAACCCAACATATTACTCATAGGAGACTCCATCGTGAGACAAACAGATGTGCCTCTCACCAGGCTGGATAAGGAGAAAGTCATGTTTACTTGTCTGTCAGGTGCCAGAATCTACCATATCACACATGCACTCAGGTCATTCCACAACGGGTACTGTTATCAATCTGGCCTAGCCCATGGTGGTGTGAATGCCATCAGATGTACCTCTCTGGACTATAGGAATACAGACATGATTCAGCTTGGTGAATATGTGTCCCATGCAGGTATGTTCCTAGCCTTAAGCAGCATTTTACCATCACCTGGAATGATGGCTCAATACAAACAGAAAATGATTGTCAGTAAGAGTTGGCTTACTTACTGGTGTCATCCTAGAGGAATCCACTGCTAGGCAGCCTGGGAACATATGACTGACAGACCATGCTGCTTTGCTAGAGATGGCCTGCATCTGTCTCACTTGGCCTTCAGGCCTCTGGCAAAGGCCCTTGCCTCCCTCATAGTGCCTTTTTAGGGAAAGTCATGGGGTCAATACTACCAACATAAAACACTCAACAAAATGCAAAGTAAAGGCCATGCTGCAAAACGCTAGGAGTCTAAACAGGAAAATGCACTCATTGCAAGCATCTGTAACCCTGCCAGATGGTGACATTTGTGCACTCAAAGAAACCTGGGACACAGCTGTAGATAGCAACCCATCCTTACCTGATCACTCATCCTATCACACAGCCAGATCCTAAAATGTGGGCAGCAAAGCCAAAGGAGGTGGAATATAAAAATATATTAGACAGACACACACCTCCATGCTGGTCAAGCAGTCTGACACACACAAGACACCCAAGTACAGTCAACTGATGACAAGACCCCTATGCAAATTATAGATAGCTACAGGCCAATATATCTGACTCAGAATACCCACCCCACATATCTGGCCATCTACACATCTATCAAGATTCAACCTGTTACCCTGATCCTGGCTGACTTATATTACCCAACCACTGATTGGAAAACCAACCATGCCAAAACAGAAATGCACAGAGATTCCCCCATCTTATCATTGCTAAAGCCTTAGGACAGCTACTTGATACCTCCACAAGATGTGATACATATGTTGGACTTGGCAATAAGCAACACGATTGACCACTGCAGCACCCTTATGGTATCATCCTCCCTGGCAAGATCCAGCAAAATAGCAGTCACATTCAATATCACCATCTCTTCTGACTCCCCTCTAGCCATGGTAAAATGAAAATGTCTCCCAAGCTGATCACAACCCCCAAAGGGATGGTATAAACAGCTGAACAGACCCCTACCTCACTGGAGGATATATATATATATACATATATATATACAGATGCATGGAATCAGGAATACCTGACAGGACAACATCAGTGTCTACAATGGAGAGTAATCTAGTCTGCAAACATCTGCAATAAAGGAACTATGTAACAAAAGGATGACATTGCTGTCCAGGACTGAGAATTAGCAGGTGCACAGTTGGAAGTAATCACCCCTTAGCCTGAACAAACAAATAAGAGCACCACTAAAATTCTCTAAAGGCATTGCCAAGTCCAAAATTCCCACATCTAAGGCAGACAATAATAAGGCCTTCCTCACATATGTCTACATTCCCAAAGGAAGCTCCCAAATCTGTGCAGAACTTGTGGTCAAGGGCACCACATACACAAATGCAGTAGATATAGCCAATCTACTGGCTGACAGATTCAGCGGAAATGTCTCCCCTCTGCCCTCCACCAGGAAAGCAGGACATCCCCAGTACCTGACCACCCAGTCCTTATCACTAGGAAACAGGGCATCACTGCCCTCCCAAAGCCAAGAAGACAGCCTCCATGGGACTTGAATACATCCCAGGCTGCAACCTACATGAACCCAGGCATGAACTGTCAGCATCAATATGCACCCTACACAACCAAAGCCTGAGTATTGCCTTTGTCACAGCCAAGTGTTAGGCAGCTACTGTCATCCCTGTACACTAAGGTGGAGTGTTCATCAATCTGGAAATTAAAAACCCATCAGCCTAACTAGCCTGATCTGCAAGGCCATGCAATGGATCATCATGGACCTCATTAACAGGGACATTGGCAAACTCTAAATAATTGACCCCACACAGTCTGCCTTTCTCAAGGTGAGGTATGCCAGTGAACTCTGGATGATTTCCCTGAGACAGCCCACAAAGGCATGGATGAGGGAAAGTTGGTCCACTCCAGCCACCTTAACTTGGCCAAAGCCTTGCACACTATTCCCCTCTTGGCCATAGTACATGAACTCTGTCATCTAGGCAGCAATCCATATGTTACAAGATGGGTAGCAAACTGGTTGATTGATAGAACCCACATGATCATAATAGGGGTAGCCAACTCAAGCAGTACACCTGTAATGAGTGGCATACCACAGGGATTGGTCTGGGAGCCTCTGGTATATGGGATATATGTCCCTGAGATGCAGGCTAAAAACACTTGCCTATGGCTGACCAACTTGGCAGATGACTGCAAGCTGTGAGTAATCATCAATACCCAAAGTGATGTGGATGTCCTCCAACAGGGTCTCACCAAAACAAATGACTGTTGCCAGAAACATGGCCTCAAGCTGAATGCCTGCAGATGCAACATCATCCCCATCGGGGAGACTGACATCCCCACATATTATCACATTAACAACAATGTCCTACATGTACAATCAGTACTGAGGTATTTGGCCACCCAAGTTGATTGCAACCTGAAGTCTGTGCACCATGTTGCTTTTATTGTACAGCAAGCTTCATATATGGGCCAACTCAAAAGTAAGGGCATCTCATCCAGAGACAAAGAGGTCATAAGATCCGTGCATTCTAAGCTTATAAGGCCAATTATTTTGTACAATGCTCTCTTCAGCATGTACCTCACAAAGCACATCCAGCAGCTGGAGAGACCAGAGAGGTTCATCACGGGGAGATTCCAGGACCCGAAACACCTACCCTACACAGATAGGCTAACAGCACTGTCCTTCTACTCAGATCCATACAGACTCCTCAGAGGTGACCTCTGTCTGGCATACAAAGTATTCCAGACCCTGCCTTAATGAGACTGTTGCACATCTGAAAGGCAAGGCCCACTCAAACAACCTGTAGGTACACCATCAACCTGGTCTGTGATATCAATAGGGCTTTGTTGGTGTGACAGATACATGTCCCAAAGACTCCCCCATCTGTGGACTGCACTCTCTGTCCACATCAAGCCAAGTGCCTCAAAATCCCTTGTGAAGTGCTCCCTGTATAAGTGCATGGGAAACAGAAAATACAGTCCTGTGATTCCACTGGTTTCCCTGCTGGACAGGGGCTCTGGGTACTGACATGTCTTAACATGGGCTACACTCTCATCTGCGAGGGTTATAAGGGCTTCAGGCCCAATAGCCTAGTAACCTCATATCAACCTATCAACCTATAAACAAATGTCTGTCAGTGGTTCACCACATTACTCTGTACTGCTCTGCCACTGACATAGCTGGAAATCACAGTGCTATATGAAATATACCACACATATAATGGACATCTCTGCTCAGTAGAATGCACTCTGTACCCACACCAGGATATGGCTTTTCAGTTAAGAATACCACACAAGCAAGAGATCCCCAGCCAGTATATCACTGAAGTGCTGGACTGTTTACACAGCTTCATCAGCCAGTCAGCTGTAACTTCACCTCTCAACCGGCCGGATTGGGCAATAATGTCTATAGTTTGGCTCACGAGTTTGGTCTGTGCATCATACATCTTGCATTTCTCAAATAAATTACTGTAGTGATCTGAGGGTATCTGTCCATAAGTAATGACACAATACATTTCAGTGTCAGATGTCATATACGTTAGAAGATGTCTGCTAAAACAAATCCTGTTACTTTAGCAACTTTTTACATTAGTAAGAGCAATCTTTACAGTATCTCCCTATGTTTGGGCCATTGTCCCCCCCATTTTGGCAGGCTATCTCCAGATTTCTTGCACTAACAGGTTGACAGGTATGACTGTAGCACACAAAACCCCAGACCAGAGTACAACTATCTCTGGAATGGAGTCCCACTCTTCCTATGGAAGGTCATACTGGGCATGATCATACACTTAGAGAATTACAGCCCATGTCTAAACCCACATCAGACTATATAACTGTGTTGTGCATATATTTCTTTGCATACAGACAGCTATGTACACCTTAACTGTCTCTACCCACATCAGTTAGTCAGGATTACATTCAGCTAGCTGTAGGTGGCCAATATGTGATATATCTGCATCTGTTGTGTGTGATACACAGACATATATATATGAGCAACATATAACAATATTTCAAGCATACACACACATAGACATGGGGAAGAGAGAGAGAGACAGTGATAGAGAGAGAGAGAGAGAGAGAGAGAGACAGGAAGACACACACACAGAGTGAGTCATAGACAGGGGTACCCTGAAAGGCATAGAGTGATGTTTGGCTGCAGACAGTTGCAAACCAGTTGTAACCAGTCATATGTGCCAGCATGAAGGTGAGCCACATTGTGTAATAGTACTGAGGTAGGGGTTGTAATATCACATCACCTGCCTTTGTGCACATGTGTGTTTGTAGGTTAAAGTATTATGAGGCCTTTTCCCCTCAATACACATCCAAGGGTCCTACTGTACAAGATCTGCTGATCTTGTTCACCTTAGAAGTACCTTTGGACACTTGTCAGCCCTATAAGCTCTGTGGCGCATGCGATAACTGTGTAACACTATAGTACAAATAACTAGATAGGTAGGTATTCTAATCTCAATGCTGGCAAATGTGTGTGTTTGTATGTTAAAGATTTGTAGGCCATTCTCACCCAGTACATTCCCCATTTCCATACTTTACAAGGCTGCTGATGTCATTCACCTTAGAAGTACCTTTGGACAGCACTCAGCCATATAAGCTCTGTGGTGCATGTAATAACTATGTAACAGTATAATACAAATAAGTAAATAAGCAGGGGTTCTAATCTCAGTTCCAGCAAATGTGTGTCTAAGTGTTTGTAAGTGTGTATGTTTGCAGGTTAAAGTATCATGAGGCCTTTCCCACCGAGTACATTTCCCATTGCCCTACTTTACAAGGGTTGCTGATGTCATTCACCTTAGAAGTACCTTTGGACAGTCCTCAGCCATATAAGCTCTGTGGTGCATGCAATAACTGCATAACACTGTTTTACAAATAACTAGAATAGGTAGGGGCTATAATTTCAGTTCTGTCTGTGTGTGTGCATGTTTGTAGTTTAAATTATTTAGATGTGTTTCCCACCAAGTGCCCATCCCATTGCCCTACTTTACAAGGGCTGATGATGCCATTCACCTTAGAAATACCTTTGGACAGCCCTCGACCCTATAAGCTCTGTGGCATGTGCAATAACTGTGTAACACTATAGTACAAATAACTAGATAGGTATGGGTTCTAAACTCAATACTGACAACTGTAATATGGTGTGTGTGTGTGTGTGTGTGTGTGTGTGTGTGTGTGTGTGTGTGTGTGTGTGTGTGTGTGTGTGTGTGGATTTGGGTGAGAACATATCCTGGGTGGGGGTTATATCATTTTAAGGTGTGTTCCACCCAGTACACTTCTCATTGTCCTACTTTACAAGGGCCGCTGATATCATTCACTTTAGATGTACCTTTGGACAGCCATCAACCTTATAAGCTCCATGGTGCATGTGATAATTACATAACAACATAGTACAAATAACTAGATAGGTAGGGGTTCTAATCTCAGTTCTGGGAAATGTATGTGTGTGTATACATGTGTAGAAGTTTTTATAAGTGTGTAGATTAAAGTATTTTGAGGCCTTTCCCACCCAGTACACTTCTCATTGCCCTACTTAGCAAGGCCTGCTGATGTCATTCACCTTAGAAGTACCTGTATACACTCTTCAGCCCTATAAGTACTGTTGCATGCTGGGTAGTACTATAATAAAAATAATTAGATAGGTAGGGATTCTAATCTCAGTACTGACAACTATAGTACTTTGTGTGTTTGTGTGTGAAACATATCCCCTGTGGCTGTTGTGTGTGTTGGTTATACCATTTTAAGGCGTGTTGACGCCCCCTCCCCATGGCATTGCTTTAAAGAGCCAGTGAATGGCATCTGCTTTTCATTCACCATGTTGAACTATACAGCTCATATCAGTCATCTGTACAGATGTATATGGAATATCCAGATGTTTGCTACCTATATGTTGTCTGTGTCCCCTAACAATGGTCATTTATGAGAAATCATTGCAAAATATGTCACAGTTACCATAGTGACATACATGTCAGCATCAGACTTCATACCTGTCTGAAACCTCATGCTGATACAAAGTCTGTTACTCTATCACTTGTCCAGGTTTGTAAGAGCAATATATGAGACCAGTCAATATTTTGGGTGGTTTATCACACCACCCATGAAGGTATTCCCAACATTACTTGTAAGAAGGTAGTACGTTATGTCCCAGGCATATAATCTCTGTGGTGCATGTAATGTGTCAGTAGCATTACAGTGCATACAAGTGGATATGTAGGGTTACTAATCTGTCTATTGGCAACTGTGTATGTGTTTCTGTATGCATATCCCCTGTGGCTGTCTTTACTGTGTGTATGTGATGGTTATACCATTTTTACTGCCTTTTCCACCCTGTTAAGTCCCCCATTACCAACCTAGTTTCAACCCCTACAGATGTCATCCATCTTACAAGCACAGTTACACAGTTTCTAACACAAAGGCTCTGTGGTGTGTGCAATAGACATATCACTGTGTATTGTACATAAATAGATAGGTAGGTCATCTAATATGAGAAGTGTCAACTCTGTGTGCTTGTGTGTTTTGATGCATGTCTCCATGCAGCAGTGTGTGTGTGTGTATGCTTCCAATGGCTCTACCATGTTAAGGGCCTCTGAACCCACCATTAGCAATCCATACAGTCCCTGCAATTGTCTCCCACATGAATAGCAGTGGCAGACACTGCAACACTACATTACCACTGTGGTGTTTGTGTTATGTATCTAGCACTATCATTTGTAAAACTGGGCAGGTAGAGGTTGTGCTCAGCCCTTCAACAGCCACCCCATGTACAAGACTATGACTCTGTGTGCACTATCAACACAAGAGGCCAGACTCGCATATGAGATAGCAGCTACACATGCTGATGATTGTCAGGATAGGCTAACACAGGCTGACTTGGTCAGGAATACACTCCCCAAACCTGTCAAACACAGTGCCATGCATACCCTCATCAACTGCATCAAGACTGAGTGGATGAGAAAGAAATGACAGGGGCAACAGGTGTTGCTAGGTGAATCAGTTGGGTTAAAGTAATGGCTAGGCTTGTGAGGGGCCTAGTGCCAGTACTCAAGTAATCTCCTCTGAATGTATGAGCCTGTGGTACTACAGAACACCCAAGTGACATGTATGATTGCTAGCTGGCAGTGTCAAGGGGTATGTATGCAAGGTCACACTGTCTGCTCCCATTGTCCCTCACAAACTATTGCATGCATACACACCTGGTAAACATGTGCATATACAGCCGTACCTTGGCTATTAAAATGTCACTGTGTTTCCACTCCACCAGACTCATTGTTTATAGGTTTATAGGTTCATAGGTTGGTACTTGGCTATCGGCCCTAGGGCTTATACAACTCTAGCCATAACAATTCTCTGGCTATTTCTTCCCACAATATTTACTTCCCTGGACCCCTGTCTAGCCGGGCAACTGATGTGATCCCCGGGTTGAATTTCCTATCTCCCATCCAATCATCAATGTTCCTTTTGAAGAGGGTCAAAGAGGCACTTTGCTTGACATGTATGGGCAGTCTGTTCCAGAGTCTGGGGAGTCTCTGGGTCAGGAACCTATCCCTCCAGCATATTTTGTTTATTGTGATGACAAGTTTTAGATCCTTGGAGTGTGTGTCTCTGAGGGATTGGGATTTATTTAAGTGTAGCATGTCCAATAGCTCTGGGTATGACATGGCCTTGTATGTTAAGCAGAGATCGCCTCTGAGTAGATGATATGCAACAGAGTATAGGTGGAGTTTTTTTAGATGGTCAGCATAGGGCATCTGCTTTAGGCCTGTGATTCTTTTAGTGAGGTATTTCTGTGGCCTTTCCAGTTGTTGCAGATGTCTTGAGAGGTACATACCAAATGGGGTGTTGTATTCTATAATGGGGCTAATGAGGGATGAGTACAGTGGGACAATGACCTCCTTGTTTCTGGATGAAAAGCCCTTAGTGATGAGATGTGCCACATAGAAGGATTTCCTGACTGTGGTGGCAATGTGGTTATCGAAGGTGAGACCACTGTCCACCTGTGTCCTTAAGTCTCTTATCACACTTTCGGTGTTTAGTGTATTGCCACCTATGTGGTAATTCACAGGTACATGTTTTTTCCAAAGGGAATAACTATACCTTTCTTGGGATTGAGCTTGAGCCCATGGCTCTGGCACCAAGCATCTGTGTCTGTAAGGCCCTTTTGTAAAATATCCACATCGTTTGGGGATTCAGTAATGGCTCCCAGTTTGCAGTCACCTGTGAAGTAGATGCCAAGCAAGAGCGGTCCCAGGACTGAACCCTGAGGTACTCCACTTGTCATTTGTCTGGAGCTGGATTTGGAGTCGGCTACTTTTACAGTGTGGGTTCTGTCAGTAAGCCAGCTGGCAACCTATCGAGTGACGTAGGGATTAATGTCCAGCTTAGTAAGTTTATCTATGATTCTAGAGTGGCGGATGGTGTCAAAGGTCTTGGCCAGGTCCAGATAGGCTGTGTGGACCACCTTACCCTTGTCCACAGCTCTGGAGACTGATTCAAAGAAGTCAATCAGGTTCAGGAGACAAGATCGGCCCTTCACGAACCCAAACTGTGTGGGGCCCAGTGTTTGAAGGTTGACAATGTCTTTTGTTTATACGTTCCATGATAATACATTCCATGGCCTTGCAGATCAGGCTCATCAGACTGATGGGGCGGCAGTTCCTGGGATCCAAGGTGCATCCCCCCTTGTGGAGTGGGATAACTGTAGCTGTGCACCACTCAGAGGGCACGAAGCCTGAGGTGAGTCTATGATTAAACATGACACTTAGATGAGGTGCCAGTTCATTTTGCAGTTCATGTAGTACACAACCTGGGATGTCATCTGCTCCCATGGATGCTGGATTCTTAGCTTTAGAGAGTGCATTTTTTACCTGTGTGGCTATTATTACCAGAGTTTGGCAATCTTTTGGTATTGAGATGGGCCCTTTAGAGGGTGAGAGGGGGGTGAAGTTTGCACTGAATCAATCTGCCAGGATAGTGGCAATATCTTTGGGATCAGTATATTTAATGCCATTCTGTTGTAGCTCAGAGCAGGTCTGAGCATTGCCATTTAGATTCTTGACATAGCTATAGAATGCCTTGTGGTTGTCTTTGGAATCTTTGGCAATTTTATTTTCGTAACTAGTTTTGGACTATTTTATAAGGGATCTCAGCTTCTTACTGAGGCTGGTAAGGGAGTTTTTTGCATCCTGGGATTTTCCTCTTTTCTGCAACAGTTTCTTTCTTTTGTTGTAAAGTTTGGTTATGGCAAGGGATCACCATATTGGCTTCCTTTTTTGGAGGAGAGCATCTTGGTTCTATTGCAGATGGCACGATTCATGCACGAGTGGAAGTGTCCGTACAGTGCTTTAGTGTAGGATCCAGCAGTTGAACTTTCAGTTCACGTCTGCCTGTTTGTCATGAAGTTTGTCACTTCTGGCTTGAGTAACATGAAGTTGGCTTTGGAGAAGTTTTATACGGAGGTTTCCTTACTGGGGAGTGGGGGTGGGATGTGAATGTCAAGGGTGATTAGTTTGTGGTCAGACCTGACCAACGAGTGGGTGACCATAGGTGTGGAGCATCGATTTCCCATGTTGGTAATGACCAGGTCTAGGATATTGGAGCCCCTGGTGGGACTAAGTATTAGCTGATCAGGGCATTGGAATTTATGAATTCCAAGAACCGTTGTGCAAAGATGTTGGTGCATGAGTAGTTTTCCCAGTTAATAGCAGGGTAGTTGAAATCAGCCAGTATTAGGGTGTTTGGTTGTATCTTAATATTTTCCAGTATGTTTAGAAAGGTGTAGTGAGAATCTTGGGGCATGTTGGGGGATCTGTAGCAAGCTACAATTTGGATTGCATTCTTAAATAGTGTTAGCTGTACCTGGAGAATTTCAGATGCATTGTGTTGGGCAATTAGCCTGGTGTTGGTAATTATGGACACTCCTCCACCTTTAGTGTTTCGGTCCTGGTTTGGTGGCCAAAAAGTGTGGTAAGAGTTGTAGCCTGGTATTGCAGTGGTGCTCTCTGGAGCCTTGAACCAGGTCTCAGTTACTGCACAGATATCGATGTTTTCCATTTTTAGGAGTGCCTCAACAGAGTACATTTTGAGGTTTAGACTTTTAGCATTGAGTAGTATTACCTTCAGATTTTGCATACTTGTACCTGTTACAGTGCTGGTTTTGTCCTTTGAAGTTTGCCTAAAAAAGGCACTATAGGGGTGGCAAGAGCCTTAGCCAGTAACCTGAATTCCAGGGGTGACAGGTGCAGACCATCTCTGGCAAAGCATCGTGGTTTGTCGATCGTGTCACCCCAGGCAGACAGATACTGGATCCCCATTTGAATGACACCAGAAGCCTTGCCAGTTGTTGAAGTCAGTCATTTTGTCTTTATACTGTGGTGTCATGCTGGGCAAAGGTAGGATGCTACTCAGGGCTAGGGTCATACTTGCCTGGGCCACATGATCTGAGAGCTCTTCCATGTCTCTTATCATGTAGTCCAGGGAGGTGCGTCTCAAGTCATTCACACCAACTCCAATAAAAAATTGGTAATGTTAGCAGGCCCATAGCCTGCAGACACACAGACACCTGGAACACAAGCAGAATGCAGTATGTGAGTCTACCATCACTCAGTCAGCAGTACTAACAGCGATAATGCATCATGGTCAGAAACGTACATACACTTCAATCTGTATCCATAGCAATTGCCAGCAGACAGCACCTTACACTTGTGTATTTTTTATTAGGGTACTGTATTTTTAAGAACTACTTGGTAGCTTAATTTGTAGCACTATTTAAAATGTAACAGACATAATTTTGGTTAGATTTGATAAAGTCTGCATGTGGACAGAGGAAAGCGCTTATCTGGATTGTTTTGTTCATCTATTGGACTGCTTATTGGTGTGGCGTTTTACATTAAATATATATATTTTTTCTACTGGATTCATTCTCATTAATTTTGGGAAACATTTCTGCTGCTTGTTTGGTGCTCCATTGAGTGGTTGTTTGTTTTTTTTTTTAGTTCCTTGTTACCACTCATATCCACATTGCCTTTATTAGTGTTTTGTGTTGTGTGGGACTTGCACTAATCTTCCTGTTTCGGCTTGAGGAGTATTCCTGGCCGTATTATGGATCCTAACAGAGCAGCGGATCATTCTTCCACTTCGATCTCTTCTGTTAATAGCAATGGACCTTTTAAGGTCTATAGGGAAGACAATGCCATGGGGCAATTAACTCTGTTGCTGGAGAAGCAATGTCAGCAAATGCAGGGGATCCTGGATGCACTACAAGTCCCAGGGTGCTTGCCGTAGGTAGTGTAGCAGAGAACAACTGGTATTTCCGGGCCTGTGAACCACTCGGGATTGGAGGCAAACTCAGACAGAGATTCATCCACACAGAATAGTATACCTTGTGGACAAGTTTCCGTTGAGGGAAATGACACAAACAGTAACCGGGTGAAATGTTTTCACCAGTGGGTGAACAATGAACCTGTCTTGGTAACTGAAGTAAGAAGCAACAGACCTATGGACAAATATAATAAACTGAGGGACTTTGAGAGCAAAATGAGCAAGGTACATAACATTCAAACCGACAATGCAGACCTTGCAATGTGTATTAGGTTGCAAAGAGTCCCTAACGGACTGAGGATGTTTAAATTTCCGAACAGGCTCACTGTCGGGCAATAGGAACTGGATGATTTGCTTGATATGTTTGATAGGCATGGGATTGAATTACTGCATTTCATTATTAATATCAATAACAAAAAAGTCAAAATGTTGTTGGATGAAGTTAATGTATTGAACAATGAGATTTTAAATTATACATGTTTTGCTAGTTTTGAGGCTAGCTATGACAGTGTTTTCAGTAAAATAGAAAATCAAGTTAAAGAAAATGTGAACAGGAAGTTACAAAAGCTCAAAAGGGATGAAATGGATTACAAGCACAAAGAAGCTTACCCTCTTCCCAAGGGCTACTTTGAGTCTAACATAGAGAACAATAGAGAAATGATGGATAATTTTGATTCAGGTTCACTTACATATGAGTCTAGGAGGGTTGAGTACAACACAAATGCTCCCTTTCAGGATTTGGAGGTAGACAAAGTTTTTGAACAGGAATATCTGCAGCTTAGACAATCAGAAAGAATTCTTAATCAAAACAGAAATAGACAAAATTTTTTATATGGACAACTGATCCCGAGGGGGCGGCCTGTGAGAGGGAGGAGCAATTATTGGAAAAGCAGGAACCAGAACAGGTTCTAGTTGTTCATTATAAGAATGTGAACATTACTTCTTCTTTTGGAGGGAAATTGTTATGCCTAAATGGCTTTAATATTTTTAACTACATGGATTTAAACATTACTGACGTACACTTTTCTCTGTTTGAAAAAGGTTTTAAGTTTGTTCCAGCTAGGACACCTGACATCTCCATTGGACTAATTGATTTAAAGCTTTACATCAAAAAAATGAATTTCCAACTATTGTTTAAAGAAAATAGGGAACACATTGGTAATCCCAACAAATTTAAAAGGAAAACCATTTATAACCCCCCTTTGCACCCGAGCTTGGTTGTTGTTGTGTCTTTCGGCTTTAGGGGTCGCCACAGCGGAACTCCGGTCCGCTAATGATTGGCAGATAGATTTTTACATGCTGAGTTGCCAGCCCTGATGCACAACCATCAGCGAAGATACACCCATTCAGGCATGTCTCAACATAGAAGATGCTCTAGCTGAGAATCAAACCGGACAGCGTCTTATTGTGAGGCGACAACGCTACCGCAGCACCACCACTCGAACTTGGTACATTTTGAAAAAATGAGTACAAGGTACATTTTCTATGAATACAGGGTACATAAAAATGAAATTTTCAATTTGACCAAGGACGAGATGGTACTAATGGACAGTTTTAGGGCTACTGGTGATGTTTGAGTCATGAAGCCTGATAAGGGGGGAGGGGTGGTTCTTGCAAACAGATTTGATTATGTGAATAACTTTAATATGACTCTTTATGATACTGACAAATACACTCCGGTTTCCCTAAACAAGATAAACATAGCCCATAGAAGGTTGCAACTTTTTTTTTGGAGGAGTGTTTATACCAGGGTGTTATTAATGAAGAAATTTTTGTTTTTTTAAGGAATGAATTTCCACTCATTCCCACAGTGTTTGGAATCCCGAAGGTTCATAAAAACGTGCATCATCCACACTACAGGCTTATAGTGGCTGGACAGAACAGTTCAATACATTCCCTAGGAGTTTTATAGATAGATTGGTTAAAGGGGCCTTAAGTTCAGTTTATCATGTTATTAAGGACTCTTGGGATTTCTTGACCAGACTTAAAGCACATTATTTTGTTGAGACTACGGGGTTTTCCACCATTGATGTGGTTGATTTGTTTAGCTCTATTCCCCATCTTGGTAACACCTTGGTTAACTTCGTTATGGAAGTTATGGAACTTATACTCCAAAATAATTTTCGCACCTTCGAAAATGAATATTTCAAACAAGCTAAGGGTGTGGCAATGGGGCCCAGTTGTTCCCCCATTTATGCTAACTTAGTCATGGCAAGGTGGGAAGAGCATTATGTTTTTAGTACTAGGTTTAAACATGAATGGCTGTTCTATGGATGCTATTTGGATGCTATTTTCATTTTGTGGAAGTGCGATAGACTGGTGGTGGATGAATTTGTTGAATATATAAATGGAGTTTGTCCCTATTTTGAGTTAACTCACAGTTTTAGTGTAGACATTATTGATTATCTTGATGTTACATCAAAAGAAACATTGAGTTGGGTATGTTTTCATCAAAAGTTTATCGTGAACCCACTTTCTCAAACTGTTTTTTTGAGGTTTAACAGCAACCACCCCTTTCGCATTAAAAGAAATCTTGTCCGGGGCAGATGATCGGGGGGCAAGAATGTGTTCCACTAGGATTCATTTGGAAGAAGAATTGGGTACCTTGGTACGGACTTTTATTTCAAGGGGTTACCCAGATTGCCTGGTCCAGGAATTACATTCAGAAATTTCAGAAGGTTGGGGTTCCAAATTTAATTTAAGCCCCTGCTTGGGCAAGATGAGGTGACATTAAGAACCTATGGTGATACAATTGACACAGACAATTACTTTCCCTCCTGTTTGAGTCACTCTAATTCCATGTTGACTCAGTTTGGCTCATTTGGTATGAAGGTGAGAAACATACTTAGGAGAAACTGGGTAATTTTGGAATGTAACAGTGAAGTGGTTAGTACTTTGGAGAAAGGTCCGACCTTTACCCATAAAGTAGGTAACAATTCAAAATTTTTCTTTGAACATCCACTTGTTAGGAAGGACGAAAGAGGTACGAGACCATGTGGGAGATGTAACTACTGTATGTACGTGGTTAAAGCACTGGACATGGAGGTGGGGACCCCCTTTTCAGGGTTATGCTAGCCGGAGGTAACTGCAACACTTGCGGACTGGTTTACCTCAGTGTTTGCAGTACCTGTAAAAGTTTTTATATAGGGAAGACAGAGAGGTCCCTCAAGAAGAGAATTTATGAACACATATATGCAATTAATACCAACAATTTAAATAATACACATTGTAAGCATTCCCTCACCTGTGTAGGTTTTTCAGGTTTCAGGTTTGGTATTCTAGAAATTATTCCTAGGAATCCCAGAGGTGGTAACTGGGGGAATCTAGTAGACAAAAGTGAGTTGAAATGGCAGCTTCAATTAAACTCATGTCAACCACCTGGGTTGAACGAGCATTTGTCTCTGAAACCTATCCTGGTTGAGAGAGCTGCCAATTTGTAACCACACAAAACCTTTTTTTAAAATAACATTTAAAATATTTTTAAAATTCATCTTTACATGTGTTTTTTTGTGTATTTTGTATTAGGGTACTGTATTTTTAAGAACTACTTGGTAGCTTAGTTGGTAGCACTATTTAAAATGTAACAGACATGATTTTGGTTAGATTTGATAAAGTCTGCATGTGGACAGATGAAAGCGCTTATCCGGATTGTTTTATTAATCTATTGGACTGCTTATTGGTGTGATGTTTTACATTAAATATATATTTTTTTTCTACTGGATTCATTCTCATTCATTTTGGGAAATGTTTCTGCTGCTGGATAAGTGCTCCATTGAGTGGTTGTTTGGTTTTTTAGTTCCTTGTTACCACTCATATCTACATTGTCTTTATTAAAGCATCATGGTCTGTCGATCATGTTGTCCCAGGCAGACAGATACTGGATCCCCCTTTGAATGACACCAGAAGCCTATCTAATTGTTGAAGTCAATCATTTTGTCCTTATACTGTGGTGTCATTCTGGGCAAAGGTAGGATGCTACTCAGGGCTAGGGTCATACCTGCCTGGGCCACATGATCTGAGAGCTCTTCCATGTCTCTTTTCATGTAGTCCAGGGAGGTACATCTCAAGTCATTCACTCCAACTCCAATAAAAAAATTGGTAATGTTAGCAGGCCCACAGCCTGCAGACACCTGGAACACAAGCAGAATACAGTATGTGACAATACCATCAGTCAGTCAGCAGTACTAACAGCAGTAATGCATCATGGCCAGAAAGGTACATACACTTCGATGTGTATCCATAGCAATTGCCAGCAGACAACACCTTACACAGCATTACATTACTACACTGTGACTGCACTTTACTATATTCACCCGGTGCATCAGACCCATATTAGCATGTCCCTGCATTGATGGTATGGATAACAGGGATGTGGCTCAGGTATCATCAAATGCATAGGGTGTGGTGTGGGTTTGCCAGAGGCCTAGGCTGAGCCATACGGTTGACACTGTGTGTGTGTGTGTATGTGTGTGTGTGTGTGTGTGTGTGTGTGTGTGTGTGTGTGTGTGTGTGTGTGTGTGTGTGTGTGTGTGTCTGGAGGGGTGGTGTTCAACTGGGCTGGCTGTGTGTGTCTGGTGGTCACCTGCCTGTGATAGAGATGTGTAAGTGTTTGTATGCACACAGTCACGCCATGTGCTTGCCCTACACAGGGGTATGTTAGACAGCCGTGGACCATATATGACCGAATGTACAGTTCACCGTCTATGGCCACAGACACAGGAACTGGTTCTTCCAGGAGTCTCACTGGCACCACCAGGCCCAAGGCCAGATGCAGTACTACTCCCTGATGGTGACTGCTGTCTGCTGGATTTGTGTCCCTGACAGGACTGGTCAGGACCACGTGCCCATGGCCTGATCCATTGTGGTTTGGATAGCACCCTTCCTTTGGTAGTGCTGGTGGTACTGCCACTACAGGAGTGTGAATGTGCACGGCCACATGGACTCTCAGCTGATCTTGTTGCTGACCTACGTTGACGTGGCCGATGCCCTACTCCCACCACATTCTCGAGCACAGACATTGCACGGTCAAGCAAAGACAGTATCTCACCCCACCATCTATCCATGAGATCAGCATAATAATGTACGGCATCACCAAGGCTGTGGAGGTCATCACGCATGGCAGGAAGTGTTGCATTCATGACCCTGAACATCTGTCTGGTGTTGCATTCAGAACATGCTTGTACCTCCATGTTGGACCGAAACATGCATCTGGTGACATCTGCTGTGACACAGAAAATGGGCTTGATGGGCAGCAGTCCTCCTTCGAGCACCCCTGTCCATCTGCCTGTATGGGACCTCATCTGGTCTCTGGCTATGGCTAGTGTCTACACTCACACTTGCCACAGTCACCACACTAGCCTGTTTCATGCCACCATCCTCCAACTGTCCATTATCTGTGGCTGTTAAGGAGTGGGTATGTGAGGGTGTATTGACTGAGTGCATGGACATTGTGGGTGAAAGTGGGATGCCAACCAATGGCACAGATTCAGTCCCTGACAACCCCACCCATGCCTCACTATGACCACCATCACCGTCAGAGTCCACTAAGACACTGACATCAGGTTGTGATGGGGAGAGACCCCAACCCCCATGTTCACCTGTGAGGGGAAGACAACATATATAAGTTAATACCTGCACTATAATGTTTGCTGATACACACACACACACACACACACACACACACACACACACACACACACACACACACACACACATACAGGTAAGGTAGCACAAATTTATTATATAAACCACACAATGTCTGAATGATGACATGCACAACATACAATCAGACCACAACAGACACACTCTGGACAGGCCCTCAGAAACATGCAGTGCAGCTAAGCTTCCTTAGATGAAGTCTGATTATTGAGACGAAAGCATGTGTAATGCAAAGGCATTTATGTGTGTTCACTATTTGTGGAACTTCATTTGTATTTGGAATAAATAGCTTGGAAACTACCTTGGTGCTTTATTCTCTGTACTAGGCATGTTAAAACAAACTGTGATACTGTAGCAACTTTCTAAGCTTATAAAATCCATATTTAAAGTATGTCCCTATTTTTTGGTCTTTGTCCCCCCACTTTGTCAGGCTTTGTCCACATTTCTTGCACTAAGAAGTTGATATTTATATATATAAAACATTACTAATTCCACAGGTTTCTCACAGCTCAGGTGGAGTAGTGGTAGCTGTTGTGACTGGAGTGCACAGGGTCCTGGATTTCAGATTTGCCAGGGGTGTGTATTTTCCCCCTTATGTTAAATGACTGTAATGCATGATATGTTTGTAAAAGCATTATAAATTCCCACAACTTATTTGGCATAGCAGTACATTGCTCTGACTGTAGTATACAGGGTCCTGGGTTCAGGACCTGCCAGGGCTAGTTAGTTTGTTGCTGGGCAGAACAGAGGCTGATTGAGACAGTGACTAAAGCAGTTTTAAGCAATTGTAAGTGGGTTTCTGTGACACTGAGTGATGCCAAAGGTGCTTAGTCCTGCTTGGCTTCACTTAGCACTGCTTATTCCCACTTAAACCCAAGCTAATTTAAAGAAAAAGGATAAAAGGAAAGTGGTGAAATGGGGGCAAGCAGAGGGTAAAAACATTAGGAAAAGCAGCTAGGGATGTGCAGGATGAGTGTAGGAAAGGACCATAGCTCTACATTTCTTCTGCAGCAACAGCTGTGAATGATGTGGAAAATTTGGAATTTACAGCCTCACACCTGACAGGGAGAGGTGTTGACAACATAAATTTGTAGAGTAATTTGTGGGTAGATTGATTTACGTCACTGTACATGGGGATGAAATGTAGAACTGTGTATGGAGCGATGACTTTTTTGTGAACAGATGCCCTTTTTTTTGTTAAGGTGAGAGTGGGATTTTGGGGAAGGGCTGTAGGTATATTTTGGGAGGTAGGTTGGGTAGGATAGGTTGCATTCGCAGACAGACAAGACACACAAGACAGCAGACAGTGGTGGTATATGGCATATGAGTGGGATAAACACCTTGGATGGGGAGGGTGGTTGGGAATCAGAGGCCCATGAGCCCCCAAGTGGATACAGTGAGACTGAGATCCCCACCCACGGGCAGTCACCACTGCACTTTCACAGCCCAAAGGTGGCTGTGCTGTGGGCTGGACAACAGGAACAAGCTGCCCCTCGAGGTGCTCCAGTCTGCCCTCGATCTGGTGCAGGCATATATCCAACTCTGAGCAGATGACACTGCGCACCATACCCCAGAACTTCCTGTGGGTGACTGATTCCTCTCTGCGCCCATGCCCGGGTGGGGACGGGCCCCATCCCCTGAGATGGTTCTACTCAAGGGTGGTGAAGGACCAGTGGAGGGGGCAGTACCAGGTTGGGTCCCAGACGTACTGGGACAGGTGGATCCGCCGAGAATGGCCTTCCCAAATGTGCTATGCTGTTGAGGTTTTACAAAATGTATTGGTTAGCCATGAACAAAACATTTCAAGATTAGTTATAGCAGCATGCATGAGTGTTCCAATTAACCCAGAACAATGGAATTCATACAACTGCATAGCAAACAGAATTTTAACAACATGCCAGTTAAATGTCTGGCAACAGGCCACCAACAATGGTATTTGAACAAGGTATGTTAATATTTAAACAATTAATTTTATGAACACATCCCAACATTAGATTTTGAGAACAACATACCTGTAGTGTATGATAATAATTATTGATGCAGGTAAGGGATGGGGGGAGAGAAGAACAGTCCATTAACAACTGTATAGGCTTTTATTTTTCACAACAGTACTGCTCAGTACCCTACAGGTCTGCCCTCACTTTACATCTACCTGTGGCCCATAGTTTATGTAGCACATACATAACTGTTAAACTGTCAAGCTGGAATGGTATGGGGCAAAGTGTGAATACCCTGGGTACATGACTGGATGGGACTCGTACATGTCAGAGTTACATATATGACTACTAACAAGGTGTAGCCTGCACTGATGTGTGAGTGTACTACTGGCATTCTTCAACTAGATTCATATCTGTGTCCAAGGTTATTGGCAACAGTGATTACTAGCCATGACAGTGTGACACTTGAGAGACATGTATCAGGAAGAGTGCATGGTGTATATACCTATCTTGCTGTCTTTTGCAGGTATGGGGTTGGACACTGGAGCATATGGACACAAAGTTTATTAGTTTACCCATCATACAGCTACTACACTCATTTCTTTACCTGTAAAACCTGTGAAGAAAATATCTGTTAACACTACGTGACTATTTCTACACATATTCAGGATTACTTGCCTGTAAATATTCACACATCTTAGTTCCACTCCCTGGATTCAAACCATGGTCTCTGTTTGCAAAAATGAAAAACATCTCTATTTCTCAACACACTGAGCTACTGGGGAAACACTGTTTGTTACTTGACTGATTTCTGCCTAATACTAATCACTTGGTGAGACAGTCTGACCTTGTAATCTAAGTAGAGTGTCACCAAAAACTGTAGTGATAGTTGAACATACATGCCTGACAGATGGTTCTTGTACTGTTTATTAATCCTTTGAAAGCAGGTGTACACATTTAACCCCTAGTAGATGTGAATATGTGTGATCTGTACAGAGTATAGCAAGGTGCTGGGTTGCATACATGACCCATATACATTTGGACATCATATATTTGCAGTCCTTGCCTATTACACTCTCATACTTGCCTGAATCAGCATACCCACATTCAGGACTACATCAATCTGAAATGCAAAGGTTAACCAAGGCAAGGCTGCATGGGACACACTGTAATCCATTACACATTACTAATCAAGGTTCAGATGTTAGTGCAGGACATATTCAATATTTCATTTACATCTTGTTTTACACATTCTATTTCTTCAACAAAAAAAAACAGATTAAACACAACAGTTTGTGGTATAAATCTTTATTTGAGTAGCATGACACAGTGCTTTCTTACAGTTGATATTCTACATTCAGTACTGCTGCTTATCATGTAGATCACTATTGGTCTGACAAACTTTTTTTATTTATTCACTCAGAACACACTATACCTACTAGCAGTAAACAATGTACTCCTTCTTATTTATTACACTATATACTGCAAGATAAATCTGTACTCACCAGACTCTCATTGCAACCTTGCCAATCTGTCAGCATGAGCCTGAAGATTGCTAGCCCTCTCTTCTGCAGCTGTAGGGGAAAACACATTTTAAGCATACATGTCTATCACATATTCAGGCTAGATTTTGGTACTGATATGAGTGAGATACCTATTCACTACTGGGGCATCCCCATCTTGAGGTTCTTGGCTCCATTGGGTGAAGAGCACCCCCTTCCTATGCTTTAGGTTGGCATAATGATGCCATACCTGCTCACAAGTTCAGGGGATTCCAGTAGCACTGATGAGATCATTTGCCGGACAGTCCCAGGCTTCCACTTTGTACTGTTAACCCTGGTACTGGCGCTGCAGCAGTCTGTGGTTATGGTCTTTAACAAGGAGCCCAGCCATGACCCTGGACTCCAAGATTCCCCAGCGCTGCACCCGAAAGTATGCTCCCTCTCCATCTCCAGACACAGTTCCTGCAGAGATCAAACTACAACAGGTTCTGACTGTATTCCTACCTGTGCAGTTTAACTAAGGCCATAGTCCCACCCTTCACTGTCATTAAGGAAAATGCTGAGCAGTGCTTAGAGATGTGCAAATCTGCTCAGCTAGACTGAATACTGCTTAGAATGAGACTTCTAAGCAATGCTCATACCAGCTACGCAGAGCTAAGCACTGCTAAGCATTACTCAGTTCTCATTTTAGAAATATTTCAGAATTACAAATTAATTAATCATTACTTACATATTATTAAGTGTATATAATTTAATTTACATCATGTCCCCCTATGTACTTTCATACATTACCTTGGGGTGTGACTATACTGTATAGGATACTCGAGTTTACATGAGTGATTTCACTTGTTATATCCACTGACACTTCAATTTTGGGCCAGCTACACTACCCTGGTTAACAAATATCAATTACTACATCATTTCAGAAAAAAAATTTTAGCAATGCTTTCCCATGTAAAAATAAAGGGTTTGTCTTAGTACTCAAACCATGAATGGCTGCATGCAAAGCCAAAACTCTAACCACTATGCTATCTTACCATTGAGAATCTTAGCTATATATTTGTATTTAGTTCCTATCAGATGCTTAAGCGATGCTGAGCAAAGTGCCGTGGTGCACAAACCAGTTCAGCTATGCTTAAACTTCACTTATAACGGAAAAAATAAATAAATGTAATAGAACTACTTAATTACATATATTAATACTAATGTTGATTACTATTTGGTAATGCACTACCTGTCATTCTATGAACTTTCTAAGTCTGTATGTGCAATATGTTTTAGATTTGCCCTATTTTGGGACCTATATCCCACGTTTATTTCATGGCTATATCTAGATTTCTTGGTGAAAGAGGTTGAGGTGTGTGCATACCTCTCAACTGTCCAAATTTTCACAGAGTGTCCAGATGTTTGTCTCATATTTTTGTGTTGTTCCTCATAACATTCATGGTTTTCTGCAAATCAGTGGGATGATCTCAGGATTGAAGTCATTAAATAATGGCATGCATTTGAGTTTCAGACTTCTAATCCTTCATAAAATGTATGTTAATACAAACCCAGTTCCTCTATCAACTTTCTAAGTTTATGAGAGATGTACTTAAAATATGTCCCTGTCTTTGGACCTTTCCCCCCATTTGGTTTCCCTTTGTCCGCAGTTTGAGCACTAAGAGGTTTATAGGAATGGCTGTGTGTCTGAGGACACACTTGTATTGTAAAGTGCCGTACGGTACTTTGACAATGCAGGGGGTGTGTGACAGTTCCTGTCACATACCCCCTGCATTGCTTCCCATTCACACTCCAGATTTCAGTATCCATGGACACTGAAAGCATTGTAAAGTGTCGTATGGCACTTTCACAATGCAAGGGGTGTGTGACAGTACTTGTCACACACCCCCTGCATTTTTTTCAAGTCCTACTATTTCAGTGTCCATGGACACTGTTTTATTGTTATTAGATGCTTTCAGTGTCCACGGACACTGAAAGCATTTAAAAAGTGCCATATGGTACTTTGAGAGTGCAGGGGGAGTGTTAGATCTGCAAGTACTACTGCAACATCCCCCTGCACTCATTCAGTGTTCGTGTCTGTATATCCATCTCAATAGTGCGCCTTCATTAATATGAAAGGCACACTGCTGAGAAGGCTATGCGCATGTGAACAGCATTCACTCCATGTAGGAATAACACTATTCCTACATGGAGTTTATTGAATCCTGGGGATCATCTTACAGCCAGTTATTTAATTTTATCTTCCTAATGGTAAGTACAGCACATATATGTCTGGCAATTAGCAGAGAGGGTTAAGGTTTTCAGCTGTTAATCAGGTGCTTCCTGTAGTCAAAATGCAGGGTTTGATTCTGTCCACATCCATTTGCCTGCTGCATAACTCTCAGCTAGGCATTTAACCAAATAGTACTCTCAGGTCTCCACTGAAAAGGAATACCTGTCCCATGGGCTTACTCAGTTAAGAAATGAGGCAGGTCTCCAACAAAAATGGAGACCTGTCCAGTGCCCTTAGTTAAGAAATGAAGAAAATAAAAACAAATAAATAAATAACATGCTGATCAGCACTAGTGAAATAAAGAAAGGAAGGAAGGAAGGAAACAACTTGCAAAAGAAAAGAGCTGCATCAAGCCCCAGTTACTGAAAACCACTTCTAGTGTCATCTGATGACTGTGCAGTTAGTGAAACATGCAATGCTTTTATATAGAGTGGTCCAAGCTATTCTCATACAACAACAGTAACAACTCCTGGCAGCTACAGCCAATATCTGGATCTCATGACACTTGAAATTCAGTGTTACCAGAGCTGAAGACATAAGTTCAGCAGATGTCAGTTTCAGGCATTTGCCTGATGGGTACATTGTGCATTATTAGCACAAATGTGAGATGCTACAAGTTGCTACTTCACACTCAAGTACCAAAAGGATTCTCTCAGCACACAGTACTGCCTAACTTTGATTCTTATTTTACATTTAAGACAGGAGGGAAGGGGGTCACAGAGACGTAATAAATTAAATAAGGTAGGTAAAATAAAGTAGTATTAGTACCACAGATAATTCTGTTCTAACCTCAGAAAGATACCAGAACATTGTTCCTGTATACTTCAATATACTTTCAACACTGAATATGAGGAATTAAAAAATGTAACAGGGATTAACTTGATAGGAACAATTCATCAAAAGTGAAGCACCAGCACAAAAGGACAGGATCTCTTATATTCTGCCCATAATTAGCCAGGCAGGGTAAGTTAAGGAAGACTAATCAGCACACATTCATTAATTCAGGACTCTCACCTTCTCTGAGGCAATGTCATACTGACCATTTGTCCATTTCCTTCTATCATTACATTCGTAAAGCAGTTTTCAAAGCTGGTTTGGGTCATGTTTCCAAGCTCAGATCCACAACAAGCTGGGTGATGTGTGATAACAATGTAGTATAGGGTCAAGTTCAGTGAAAGTTAAATCATTTTGATTAAAAAACAGTATCTTATCCTTCCTTCCATTTCTTCTCCTGGATTGGAATCCACTGCAGGTAAAAAGACAGTCTTTAAGGGCCTTGTATATATTCAGTGATAGTGGTGCGCATGCCTAATTCCTGAAACAAATAATGTGCATCTTTAGTAGAAGAAGGTTCTGCAGGGAAAATGATTAACCAGATTCACTGTAAATGACTAAAGTTTCATTCATTGTACACAGTTATTGAAAAAAAGTAAAAAAGGGGGGTTGCACCTTTTAGTCCAAGATTGCCATAAAGTACAGAATATATTTGAATTTTAAAATTTTATTTGCTTGTTTATCATTGATATGTAGACCTGCATGAGATGGTTAGATTAATGGAACATAAAATAATTGAACACTGTGTAAAATGTAAAATTATATTTATTCACATAGCTTTTGTGATAACTCTTTATCAGTGCTTATAAAGAGTTATAGCAAAAGCTTTGGGAATAAATATATTTTTACATTTTACACAGTTTTTCAATTATTTTATGTTCCATTGTTTTCTCTTTTTTTGGATTTGAATTGGAACATTTGCCTCTGGGGACCAGTTTGTTCATTTACGGTTAGATTACTATGAGGTTGGGTGAGGGTACATCCTTTGCATTTTGAGTCAGGAGAACAACTCCTCACAGATAAAAAATAAGAATTCTCAGTGTTCAAAGATACTTTTGTTTTTTAAAAATAGGATTTTCATGGAAGTGCATTTTTCTTTTATTCCTCAAAGCAATAACTTAGTGAATTGCACTTTGAGAACTTAATTTTCCCTTTGTTATTTGGGGCTGTAAAGGACTTCTGCATCCTATTACAAAACTCAGCATGCGTAAGGTAGAGACCAAATTTTGAACAGGGCACTTGTAATGAGTAACAGTTTGAGTTGTACTTCTGGTTTTACAGAATCTACATATCATCCAGAGACCAGATACAGGGACATCATGTATGAATGTTATATTCTTCATTTGCTAACAAAATGCTCCTTTCCTTTGTCAGGCATTGCTTGAGCTATACTGCTAAGAAAGCTGAAAGCAAAGTACGAGCCATGGGAAGAAGCTTTTATTTGTTTAGTAACTCCTGATTCATCTGTTCTCTTGTATTAAACATTTTTAAGGACAATCATATGCTTTGATATTTACAGACTTCTTGTTCCATAAAGCATTGAAGGGCCAGGATTAGGGTCCACAATCAATCACAATTTACTTCTGTGTGTTTAAAGGCATTTTGTGAGAAGAGCTGATGTGTAAAAATCATACAAGAAGTGTGCTTATTGATTAAAAATAACCCATCTGTAATCTGTCTGTCTCAGCCAAGCCAGTTATTATTTGATTTAATACTCAGCTGGGCACTAAGGCAAATAAACACCATATCTGAGAAAATCTGCTCTTATTTTATTGCCTCTTCTTATGTTTCTCAGTCTTGTGAATCAGATAAGAATATTGCTGCAGGTCATATGTCTACCTATCACGTATTAAGGATCTGAAAGAACCAGAGGCAAGACTTGGCTATCAAAAAAAGCACATTATTTCTTTTTTTGTTTCAGTAATTATTTTAATTGTCTTTTTAGCTATCACATGCACACTTTTATGGTGCTTTAATTGTATTATGTTTTGTACTTAAATTGTAGGTGCAATGTCATATGAAATAACCACCCACCATGTCTATAACAAATTTCTGTCATGCTAGTAAAAAGCAAAAAGTTGTCCTTATCTTCTACTCTATCCTTTATGATTTTCCATCATGAAAGCACAGAAGACATAAAAGGCCAAGAAAGAGAGAGAGAGAGAGGCACACACAGAGAGGGGGCGGGGAGAGAGCGAGAGAGAGACAGAGGGACATAGAGACAGAGAGAGAGAAGGGAAGAGTCTTATGTAGAAGGCAGTTATTACACTTGGGAGTCAGAATTACAGAATATTTCAAACATTTCATGGGATTTAACAGAATTTAGTTAGCATATTAAAAAAATATTTCTTTTGAAATAACTGGGCACATTTTGTGAATAGGGCATTAGGGCAGCTATGGGGTAGTATTTTCACAAATTTAGAAACACAACAACAAGACAGGTTTCCAGAGGAGGTCAGGTTGGGCACAGATCAGTTTATTAAAAATGACTTAGTGAAAGTTCAGCAATCATACTGTCATTAAATCAGGTCTGCTACAAGCACTTGAGTTCCAGGTGCTTGAAGACCACTGTCTCAAAGCAAGGGACTCAAACAAAACAAACACTTGAGTGCTAGGTGCTTGAATACCACATTGTGTACCTTAAATGGGCTGCCATTTATACTTGAACTCAAATATAAATTTGGGCAAAGTATGGCAGCCATGTATACAGTGTGGCAGCCATGTATAAAGAGAGTGAAGCTGTTGCAGCTTAGCTAAATACATTATTTGAATGTAAGCAAGGTAAGAGAAGGTGTGGAGAGAGTGTGAGGGAGAGGGAATGTAGATTAGGGTTTTGGCAAAGAATTGGAAGGGGATTTAAGTTTAAGGAGTGGGAGGAGAGTTTTAGAATTAGGGACTGAGAAGAGGGTTTAAGACTATGGAGTAGGAGTGGAGTTTTAGAGTTAGGGATTGAGAAGAGGGTTTAAGATTAGGGCATGAAAGAGGAGTTTTGTGTTAGGTTTAGGGAGCAGCAGAAGAGTTTTAGGTTTGGGGACTGGGAAGGGCCTTTACGGCTAGGGAGTGATCAAGGAGTTTGAGAGACAAAGGCATCTCAAACTGAAGTCACATCATAGCAAAAGCAGAAAAACATCTGTTTTTTGTTGCTATTTTTGTGAGGAGTAAGAGCTATGTATCCTGGTGTGCCTCTAAATATTATAATCTGCTTAAAGGTCAGAGCATGGAGGAGACAAGGGACATTTCTCCAGCCACTATGGGTACAATAATATTGGGTAGAAGAATTTTACAGTGATTTAAATATGGTATAGAGTTCCCAACTGTATGATCTGTGCAGTATGCTGTACAAAATTTAATTTATTTTAATACAAAAGAGAAAAAGTGCATCCATGACACCACAGTGTATTTATGACATCAGTTGACATTAGAATCACTGCATTTTAGCTGTGCTAATATTTCTGTAGCAGAATCTAACTAGCCACCTCTGTAGATCAGTAAATAACCAAATGTATATAGCTTGATCACCACCAAAGTAATCATAGCTAAAGCATCAATGTGAAACAGAGTGAGTTCTATTTGCAGTGGTTGCAGAACTGAGTAATACATAGAGGAAAACTAAAGAAACTACATGATAGGAGGCAGTTTGTCAGTTAAGTGTCTGGCTACTGATATAGATAGACATTCTTTTGGAGCAATTAACTGCTGACCATCAAAGTAATTTTAAACGTCTTACATGTAAATAACAAAATGATAACTTGCTTGTTGCCAAGAAGTTGTGTGTTGAAAATCTAACAATTGTAACTGCGATCCTACGAACATCAAAAATGAAATTTTACACTAATAATTCTGCTAACTGGGACTACTATTGACTGTACTGTAAGGATTGTTTACTGGTACTGAACTATTTTTGCTCTTGTAGTCCGATTACATTTTATATGTGAATGCCTTTTAATAATAAAATGACAGAATACCTTTGTTTTAATTACTAAAAAATGGAACATAGAATGCATGGTTGCATTGTTGCCCCTAAATAATAATTTCTTAAAAAGTAATAATAATATTTTTTAAGTTAACCTTGTGAACCTCCTTTTTGACTGCACACATTTATAAGCAATCTCATCAGCAACTACAGGAAGAAGAAAATGAATACATACTCGTGTACCTGTGATATAACTGTGCATAGTTTTGGAATGCAAGTAATGAAAGGGTTGTTTACATTCCTTATGTTAATGCTGATAAGCTTAGGTCTCAGGAGTCACTCATTGTGTTTCTTCTGGCATGCTTTGGCAAGGAACTTAGCTGTCATGACTACCAATGTGTACTAATACATGTTTTTACTGCAGTGATGTAGGGTTGATGTATGTAAATCTCATTTCACTCGGGGCATACCCATATGTTTTTGCAGGTGAATGCATAAAGCAGGGATCAAGACAGAGGAAAGGCAACTTCAGACCTGAAGAGAAGCACATCTTCATGGAGACTCTCAGGGCATAGGACAAATGCCTCATTGGCAAAGAGTGGCCAAAACAAGCTGAGAGAGCTAAGGTGTAGAACCAAGTGGTGTTGGATGCAGTTCAAAAAAGGGCCAAAAATAGGGTAGGGTGTGCCATTATGGGTAAGCAGAATGACTACATTCATCCAATGAGGACCTCCTACACTGATCCCTTTAACACCAATGAAGAATACCTTTTTTCTATATGAGGATATGAGTACAACATTGATGAGGATGCCACAGACATAATGAGTAAGCAATGTGGACACTGACAATTACAGACCTCAGCAGCAGCCATACTCATCCGTTTATGGTGTTTAGTGCATCCCATGTGGCAAAAAATCACATACTGTAGCATATTGTGGAGCATAGCTAAGTACATATAACACATGACATTTCTTTCCAATAGGTGCACATTGCATTTCAGTCCTTCCAGAAAATGGCCAGAGTTTGCATGGTAAGTGTGTTCAGCACACACTTATACAAAAGTAATTACTGTGCTCCAAAGTCTGGGTAACCATGTCATCAATTACTCTTTCTCAAAGTCAGCAGCAGAAACCAGCAGTTCCATTGTGATGCCAAAGCAGGAAGATGTTGACAGTAGAATGGCTGTTGATGATGATGTCATAACTGTTATACCTATGAGATTAAGGATAGTGGCACACAGTCAGCAAGTGCACTGGCAGAATCAAGTACGCACAGCAGGTACTTAATTCTGCAGGCAGTGAAACAGACACACAGAAGAGGGTATTTTATATTTAAGGCAGTGCAGCGAAGGAATCCACACAGCTCAACAATAGTGTTTGGTGAACCAGAGAAAGGCCTTCAGGATGACAGTACAATCTCAGAGCTAGCAGTGTACACTGTAATGCCAGTACAATGGGGTGCCAGGAGAAGGCATATGTTACAGCTAGCTCCAGATACAGGAAAAGCCTTATCAGTCCAGCAGATGTGCTGGGACATTGCTCAGGCTCAGTCCATTGCCACAGAAAGTCAGCCAGAGATGTTCAAAATACTGCAGGGTTTACATGAACATTTCCACCATTACATATGAATGATACAGAATAGGGAAAATGTCATGACCACACTCACGTGCAGTATAATGGCACACAGCAAATACCTGTACTTTCATAAGCATAATAGTGAGGACCTAACAAGACTCAGGTAGGAAATATCGATTAATGGGCACTACTGTGAAAGCACATGGGGGAAAGACTTGTTTAAACACCTTGGGATGCTCAGGAAAGTACTGGAAAAAAACTAGGAGGATGTAACCCACAAGAAGGTAGGCAGGCAGGCATTGTTAGCCTTCATCTACATGTAGTAAGACTCTCAGCTGAGGTCTCAGTGACACAGCTTTGTAAGATCAGTGTCTGTAGAATCGCCTGCATCCAGCAGGTCACGTCACTGCAGCAAGTCAGCATCAAACTCACATACCATCCCTTCCATGGGCACCATCATCCACAATATCCTTAGGGGGCATTGTATAACACACATTTGACTTAGTATAAGTCAGGGTGCATAATGCTACTATTGAAAATATCACAAGGGACAATTCAGCAGCATGTGTTAGAGCTGAGTAATGTCAATGCTTAAAATAACAGGAAAGTATAAAAAGGGGGGTCTTCAAACTGCAATGCATAACAGTATTAAGGGTCTTATAGACAGGGGAGATATTTGATTACAGTACTACAACAAATCCTGCCACATCACTTGCACTGTTGCCATTTCACCCTCAACAGTGCACAAACAATGATTGCTACGACTTCTGATGGCAGAAGGGCTAGGGTCAGACAGAATGAAGTAATTTGGTGTTAAACACTTTGATAGAAAAAAATATTTCTAATTTAACTAAAAAAATACAAAAATGTTAGAACATACCACATGAAATGCAATCCATTCTTCCATTATGGAGGTTAGGAACATGTAGTTTTAGGAACTGTAGTTTTATTTTCCCTTTTGGGTCTATTCCTGCTTCTTTCCAGCCCGCTATCAAGCACGCTTTAACGTGCTTTAGCGTGATTTAGCGTGGAGTTGCCACTAGAGCAGCATCGGGCAGCACCGGTTAAACAAGGTTAAACTCTTTCTGGCTCCAGAAAGTCTGTTCTTCAATTTTTCCCTTAGAACTGCTCTGTTAGGAACCTAAACAGTTTACACCTACACTAAAAAGTGCAGCACTTGTTCCAAATAGCTTTTTCTTCTCAAAAAGCTCAGCACTTGTCTTATAAGCATATCCCTTATCTTATAAGCATTCTCTTTGCAGGTCAAGCACTCCTATATTATACAAATCTCTCACTAGCAAACCCCCCCCCAGGAGTGCCCACTTCCCTGCTAAGCCCACTACTTTCTGTCTCATACCAACTCATAATTCTTTCTAGCATGTCGAAGGGTCAGATGCTGGCGTCCTCTCCTGCCCATTTGGTGAATCTGGGAATTCTGAGACAATGTTACAATTGCCTCATGTACACGGACAACCCTCTCCTCCTCCCAAGTAACACTAACACTTGTGAGAGATGCAGCTATTTAGCCAGACTGGAGGCTGAGCTCTCTCAACTCAGGACTGGCAAGACCAGGCAGGAGGAGAAGGCAACTACACACACCACAATACCAGTCTCACATAACTCAACCACACCACTGAATCAAACACATAAACACACTAAGACATACTCGGAGGCTCTGAGTAAAAATTTACCTAAACAGCAGAGGCCTCCAAAGCAGACACCCAAGCAACTACAAACTCAATACACCACACAAACAACACATAAACAACAAAATCAGTGTGCAAAGCAGTCACTGCCCTTAAGGCCAAATACAACACCAAACATACTTGTCATAGGTGACTCCATAGTCAGACACACTGACGTCCCGCTCACCAGACTGAGTAAGGAGAAGGTCACAGTAAGCTGCCTGTCGGGCGCTAGAATCCGCCACATAACACAAGCACTCAGGTCTCTCAACAGCAGGTACAAGTACGACTCAGTCATTGTCCACGCTGGTGTCAACGACCTGAGACGTACCTCCTTGAACTACATGAAAAGAGGCATTGAGGAGCTCTCTGATTATGTAGCCCAGGCAGGTATGACCCTGACCTTGAGCAGTATCCTACCTTCACCTAGAATGATGCCACAATACAGTGATAAGATGATCAGCTTTAATAATTGGCTTAAATTCTGGTGTCATTCAAAGGGGATCCAATGTCTGTCTGCCTGGGATGACATGCTGGACAAGCCACGCTGCTTCGCAAGGGACGGCTTGCACATGTCACCCTTAGGCTTCCGGATATTGGCAAAGGCTCTTGCCACCCCCATAGTGCCTTTTTTAGGCAAGGCTCAAATTCTAAACCTACCACCCTAGAACACAAAAAAGTAAAAAAACTAAGGGTAATGCTGCTCAATGCCAGAAGTCTCAATCTCAAGATGCACGCACTTGAGGCCCTTCTCAGTATGGAGAACATCGATGTCTGTGCTGTGACAGAAACCTGGTTCAAGGCTCCTGAGAGCACCCCAGCACTAGCAGGTTTCACCTCATCTCATGCATTCCGGCCCCAAAATCTGGACAACACCAAGAAAGGAGGGGGGGTGTCCATATTCATAAAGGACACCCACACCTCAAGGTTGGTGGCAATGCATGATGCATCGGAGACCATCCATGTGCAATTAACCATAGGCAAGACTGCTCTGCAATTTGTAGCATGTTACAGGCCACCCTCTCAAACTCAGGAACCTCACATGGCCTTCCTGAAAACAATGGAGGGGATAAATGTATCTCCAAACACCATCATACTAGGTGACTTCAACTACCCTAATATAGACTGGGAACACTACTCAATCCCAAACACTCTATCCCAAAGTTTCCTGGAGTTCATAAACTCAAATGCCATGGAACAATTAGTCACCATCCCCACAAGAGGAGAAAACATACTTGATCTCATCATCACAAACATGGGATCACAATGTTCAACACCGGAAGTATACCCCTCACTGGTGAGATCAGATCATAAACTAATCTCGCTGGAGGTCCTCATCCCGCCCCCACCTGAAATAAAAAAAGACCACAGTGAAAAACTTCTCAAAAGCCGACTTCACACTTCTAAAAACTAGTGTGGTCTCCTTTAAGGCCCCTGAGCCAGTGGTAAACATTACTCAAACCGCTGAATCACTTACAAATGCCTTCTACCAGCACCTACAGGACTGCATGGATCAGGCAATCCCAAACAAAACTAAGACTCTTTGTACCAAAGGCAAGCATCCAGTCTGGTGGACCCCAGCCATAAACAAGCTCTACAACAAAAGGAGGAAGCTACTACAAGATAGAGCAAAATCCTTGAAAGGTAAGACACCTTTGATCATTATAAGTAAAAAACTAAGAGCTCTCATAAAATCATCCAAGGCAAACTTTGAGAGAAAAATCGCCAAGGACTCAAAAGACAATCATAAGGCCTTCTTTAGCTATGTTAGAAACCTAGGAGGAAACTCCCAGATATGCACAGAATTAGTTCAAAATGATGTGAAGATTACTGAACCTACACACATTGCCAACATACTGGCTGACAGGTTCAGTGCAAACTCCCCAAAAGGAGAGATATCTAGAGCAGAGGATTGTGGCCCCCCAAACATCGCCAACGCCCAGGTGAGAACTGCTCTCCAAAGCAAAAACACAGCATGCGTGGGACGGGATGGTGTCCCCGGCTGTGTGCTCCTTGAACTCAATGAGGAATTAAACCCGCAGTTAGGACAGCTGTTTAATCTTAGCCTCACCTCAGGATACGTACCCAAGGAGTGGCGCGCGACTGTGGTCCCACTTCACAAGGGCGGTGCCTCCACCGACCCTGGAAATTACCGTCCCATTAGCTTGACAAGCCTTATCTGCAAAGCCATGGAGAGGATCATAATGGAACTCATAAATAAAGACATAGGGAACTTGCAGACTTTGGATCCAGCCCAGTTTGGCTTTGTCAAAGGCAGATCATGCCTTTTAAACTTGGTTGACTTTTTCGAGACAGTCACCAAGGCCATTGATGAGGGAAAGGCAGTCCATACAGCCTACCTTGACCTGGCAAAGGCCTTCGACACAATACCCCACTCAGGTATCATCGAAAAACTCATCAGCTTGAATGTAAACCCATACATCACAAGATGGGTTGCAAACTGGCTAAGTGACAGAACCCACAGGGTCAGAGTTGCTGGAGCCATGTCAGACTCAAAGCCGGTCACAAGTGGTGTCCCACAGGGCTCAGTCCTGGGTCCACTCTTGTTCAGCATCTACTTTTCTGAAGTACAAGCAAACACAGGAGGGTTATGGCTGACAAAGTTTGCAGATGACTGCAAACTGGGCCATAGTCGAAAACACATCTGACACAGATATCCTTCAGAAGGGCCTCACAGAAATGGATAACTGGTGCCAGAGCCATGGCCTAAAGTTAAATGCCAAGAAATGCATAGTCATACCCTTGGGAAAAACAAGGTTACCCCTAGCTACCATATAGGTGGCAATCCACTGAGCACAGAAGAAGTCATCAGGGATCTGGGGACCCAGGTTGACAGTAGCCTTTCGTTTGACACTCATGTTGCTAAAGTAGTTAGGAAAACCTTCTACATTGCCCACCTGATCATGAAGGGATTCACATCTAGATCAAGGGAGGTCATCGTCCCCTGTACTCATCACTCATTAGACCTATGATTGAGTACAATGCCCCATTCGGAATGTATCTGACCCGACACCTGCAGCAGCTGGAAAGGCCCCAAAAGTTCCTCACCAAAAGGATAAAGGGTCTCAAAAATATGTCTTATGCTGCCCGACTGAAAGAACTCCAGCTCTATTCAGTCTCATACCGCTTGCTCAGAGGTGACCTGTGCCTGACATATAAGGCCATGTCAAACCCTGATTTGATGAATATGCTTCACCTCAAAAATCTAGGTCCTCAGAACCACAAGGGCGGAGACTTAAACCTTGACACGGTTATTAATAGAACATGCTGGAGGGACAGATTCATCACCCAGAGACTCCCTATGCTGTGGAACAAAATCCTGGTACATGTGAGGCAGAGCACCTTGCTGGCCTTGTTCAAGAGGAATCTTGACCAATGGATGGGGGATCGCAGATATACCCCAGGGATTACTTCAGTGTCACTGCTTGACAGAGGCACAGCAAAATAATAGGCATAGTTTTATTCAAACTAAAGGGGTGGCGAAAGCCAAATAACTATGGGCTAGGCTTATAAATGCCCTTGGGCAGATAGCCTAGTATGAACCTATGAACCCATGAACCTATGTTTGTAAACTGCAAGTTGGAATACAGCACCAATACAAGGTTAAACAAACTAATTTCTACCATTTACTAAGTCAAGTCATTCATGTGAAATTCTAAAGTAATGAACATTAAATCATAAGCAGTATGGCTGGTAAACATATAACTTGAATATTTCATTGCAGGCCCCTAAGCTAACTCCATGCAACAATACAGAAAAAAAATTAATTTTTTTTTGCATTTTGCATCCTGCCAGTGGCATGGACTACACAGATATCAGTGAATGGTTAGGCATGACTCAAAATGCATTCTGCCAATAAACAAAATAGATTTATAAACCATAATATAATTGTGCTTAAAAACTATGTACAGTAACAGCAGACCTTGCACAACACAGCATAGCTCTCTCACAGCACTTCATGCATCAGCTGTAATCTATGTGTTATTGTCTTTCGGCTTTTCCCAGTTAGGGGTCGCCACAGCGAAACTCCGGTCCACTAATGATTGGCAGTAGATTTTCACGGTGCCAAGTTGCCAGCTCGATGTCCAACCTTCAACGAAGGCACGCCCATTCACACATGTCTTTCGGAATGTCACTCGACCTGCGAGGAGGACAAGCAGACTCCACACAGAAGGCACTCCCCGCACACTAGCTGAGAATTGAATGGGAGAACCTCTTGCTGTGAAGCAACAACGCTACTGCTGCATCACCATGGATCTATGTGATATTTTATAATAAAGGCAACACCAACCTGAATGCCAGGGTCCATAATTGTGGACTAGACACTGCCTTTTTGCCTCTGCAGCCATGCACCATGTACAAGCCTGCTATAGAGGGGCCCATACTACTGATGCCAGCTGTCCATCAACACTGTCATCATTGGCGGAAAGACCAGTAGTGGGATTTGCACTACCATCATAGGGGCTTCACCACAAGATTGGTGCTTGATCATGCTCTGCAGAATGCAACCTGCAGTAAAGATCCTGCATGCAGTTTGAGGGTCATACTGAAGGGACCCACAGACTCATCCCAGTAACTGAAAGGAACTTTCAGAAGGCTAAACACTCCCTCGATGATAGTTTGTGTCTGGGATAAGACAGTGTTATACCTTTCCTTATCAGCTCCTATAGGGTTACCGACAGGAATCATCAGACAATACTCAAGAGACTACATAGCATCACCTGGGAAAGACAAAAAAAAAGGATGGGGGGCATAACAAGGGAGGGGTGTATTAATAATAAGCAATATATTTATCAAAAAGTTTTCTCTTGCAAACAAGGTGACCATGGGGCAACCTGTCATGCAGGAAGCAGTACAGTAAACTTGTGTGCCAGATATAAGAAACATGTGCACTGCCAGGATGCTGGAACAACACATTGGTGGTGCACTCCCATACATCACACACTACCTGGCAGTTGATGGTAACCTTTCCTGTTTTGGTACCACATCTCCCTGGTCCTGATGGGGAACGAATGGTAAAGTGTGCAGTCTATTTCATCAAGTACCTCAGGGAAATGTGCTGTCACATAGAAGGCACATGTGGTTCTGTCTAGGTGATAGTGGCAGATAAATCTACTGATCCATATGTGCCAAGATTTTGTCAGAAACTGCAGAAGTATCCTCAAGGCAGAAGCCTGAGAAGTGCCCAGTGTTTCCCCCATGGCAAGTATAGTGAGGGCTGTACATACCTTATGATCCACAGGTATAGGAAGGCCACACATTCCCCCAGTTCTCATCTAAGGTCCATATAAGCTTACTAAAGCCCTTACAATAGCCATGTCCATTCAAAACCTATCAAAAATTTCTTGATTATCAAAGTCACAATTAGTTATTCTTTGTCTATATCTGCACCTTTTTGGCTGATAGGTAAATGCAGTTTTGACTTGGACAAGACAAGCAGCTCAGACCAAGAAATAGCTAGGCCAGCAACAACATCAAGCATCTTTGCCAAATGCAAAGTAGATAGAAAAGGTGTAGTTTTTCCTCTTATAATGTCTCTGTGTGCACATTGAGGAAACACATCAGAAAAACTGCTATGAATCACAAACAGGAGGAAAAGGGCTCATTACCATAAAAAGTTCTAAGGCTATGTTCATTTCTTTCTCATTAGGTCTTCATTTGTATATGTTGATTGAAACTGTTTGCGCCCAAGCAGAGCTGGCTTCTGTGAATTGCCGAGACCTGCAGTGACTATGAATATCACCCATAATTTTATGTTGTGTGATTCTTTCTGTTTCCTACATTATTTCAGCACCCTTTGCAAATAAATGAGATGTTAAAAGTAAGAAACTAGTTTGAGAATATACAACAGACAGGAACCCTAAATTCTTTTTTTCTATTTTCTTAGTTGTTTTTTAATCCTGATTTATTCAGTACACTTTCCCAGAGGTTTGGTAAAGGATTTACAACATTCCCAAAATTATCTGGTATACTGACAGACCATTGCTGCTGATGATGCTTGTAGAGTGCCCCAGAGTCTATCCATCCATTCTCAACCCCTTTTCCCATTTTGCACATGGGGTCAGGGTGTCACTTCAACAGTAACAATCATCTCGAGCCAAAGTTTACACCACCGGGTGGCTAACCCTGCTGCGGTAGTTCATCCGTACCACTCACTTGCACATGCACTTGCAACTACAGACAATTTAGAGTGTCCAGTTCACCTGCCACATGTCTTTGGAAAGTGGGAAGAAACCGGAGCATCTGGAGGAAACCCACGCAACTGCAGGGACGGCATGCAAACTCCGCACAGAAGGCACCCCAGCTGAGAATCAAACCAGAGAACCTCTTGCTGTAAGGTGACAATGCCCCAAAGTATCTGAGTCTTACAGTAGGTAATATTTAATTCAGGAAGGTTAGCTGCAAGCCATCTTAAGCTGAATTTCTATTTGTGAGCATACTACATAAACTGTAATTTTAAAACAATTCATTAGCTAAAATGAATTTCCAAGAAGGAAAGACATCCCTGATCAGTATCAGTAAGAAACTAAGGTCCCTCATGAAGTCATCCAAGGCTAACTTTGAAAGAAAAATAACCAAGGATTCAAAGGATAACCACAAAGCCTTCTTTAGCTATGTTAAAAATCTGAGTGGCAGCTCGCAGTTATGCACTGAACTAGTGCAAAATAGCACAAAATATACTGAACCTACTGATATTGCCAACATCCTGGCAGATAGATTCAGTGCAAACTTCACCCCCCTCTCACCTCCAAAAGGGCCCACAACAATACTGGAAAAGTGTAGTGTCCCATAAATCACAGACACACAGGTGAAAAACAGCCCTTTCAAAAGCCAAAAACACAGCATCAATGAAGATGGTGTCCCAGGCTGCATCTAGCACAAACTACAGAATGAACTAACCCCCCCACCTAAACACGCTGTTCAACCTCAGCCTCTCCACAGGCTACATGCCCATAGAATGTCACACAGCAACGGTTATTCCTCTCCACAAAGGTGGGGCCACAACTGACCCTGGTAACTATCGCTCCATAAGCCTGACTAGTCTGGTCTGCAAGGCTATGGAATGCATCATCATGGAACTCATTAACAAAGACAGTGAGAACCTCCAAAGATTTGACCCAACCCAGTTTGGCTTTGTTAAGTACAGATCATGCCTACTAAACCTGGTTGACTTCTTCGAGACAGTCACCAAGGCCATAGACGAGGGAAAGGTGGTTCACACAGCCTACCTTGACCTCGCCAAGGCTTTCAACACCATTCCTCACTTGAGTATTACAGAGAAATTCACCTGCCTGAACATAAACCCCTATGTCACGAGATGAGTTGCCAACTGGCTTACAGACAGAACTCACACAGTAAGAATAGCGGGCTCCAGGTCCGACTCTAAACCAGTCACAAGTGGTGTACCACGAGGCTTGGTCCTGGGACCCCTACTATTCGGCATATACTTCTCAGAAGTACAGGCAAACACAGGAGGACTATAGCTAACCAAGTTCGCTGATGATTGCAAACTGGGAGCCATAATTGACTCTCCGGGACATGGACATCTGCCAAAAGGGCCTTACTGAGACAGACACCTGGTGTCAAAGTCATGGCCTCAAGCTAAATGCCAAAAAAATGCATAGTCATCCTATTTGGGAAAAACAAAACACCCATGAATTACCACATAGGTGGCAGCACCCTTAATACAGAAGAGGTAATAAGAGATGTGGGGACCCAGGTAGATAGTAATCTCTCCTTTGACAATCATATTGCCAAAGTAGTTAGGAAATCCTTCTATGTGGCTCATCTAATTACTAAAGGGTTCACATCTAGAAATAAAGAGATTATAGTGCCCCTCTACTCGTCACTCATTAGACCCATCATAGAGTACAATGCCGCATTTGGGATGTACCTGACAAGACACTTTCAACAGCTGGAAAGACCACAAAAGTACCTCACCAAGAGGATTACTGGCCTCAAACATATGTCCTATGCAGCCTGACTGAAAAAAACTTTGGCTGTACTCAGTGGCATATCGCTTACTCAGAGGTGATCTCTGCCTGACTTACAAAGCCATGTCCAACTCAGAATTGATGGACATGCGCCACCTAAAGAAATCCATGTCACTGCAAGCCACGCGCTCTAGTGAGCTAAACCTCGCCACAACAATAAATAGAACATGCTGGTGGGATAGATTCCTGTCACAGAGACTCCCCATGCTTTGGAACAAAATTCCAAATTACATCAGTCAGAGACCCTCACTAACCCTCTTCAAGAGAAACCTTGACAAGTGGATGGGTAACAGAAAATACACCACTCGGATCACTTTATTGGCTCTGCTTAACAGAGAATCAGTTAATTAATCAATGGGGCGGTGAATGCCGACACACTCTGGCTAGGCTTATAAATGCCCTTGGGCAGATAGCCTAGTACCTACCTATGAACCTATGACCTTTTTAAAAGTGGGCCATTGTATTAAGGTAGGCTTTTGAAGATAAAATACTGCTTTTTCAGCAGTTCCATGTTTTTTTTTATTCTTTTATTTTCCTAATTGAAAACCTGTAATACATGTTCAAATGGACATAACATTTACTTTAAAAACTAATTAAGTCAGGTAGATGTCTGCAATGTACTTATGCAAAAATCATTTTCTGAATGTTTTTGTGCTATATGGCAACAATCATGCACACAGAACATTCTCTCTCATACCTTATACCATGTACAAAAACATGCAACCAGTCTCACATACCCACAAAACTATGCACTAAATCAGATACTAGCATACCTACACACCATTTCAGGCAAGTGAAATTATCCTGACATCTCACATGGCAGTATGCCCCATGCTCTCTAGTACTTATATTGTAATTGTATTCTTAGCATAGAGGGATAAAACCAAGCACTGCTCAGACCAGCTGGGAAAGGTGAGAGGCAGACATCCAAGCCACTTTACCTATCATGGAAGGAGGCTACACTTTGCTGTAAGAATGCCACCCTGGAGGAGGCTGTCAGGATGGGTGGCAGCATATGAACTAGGACACACGCTGATATCAGTAAATGAGTGCCTGCATTATAGTAAGCATTTGTGCATCACTAGATTGTCAAAGCAGCCACGAGTGTGGCACTGCATGTTATTGAATGCAGGGAGTGTGGGTGAGGCCAAAGCAGAAAAGTCAATGTCCATTCTAGTTGATTGCCACAGGAGCATTAGAGATCATGTGGCATCTCCTCATGATATGAAACATCATGGATAGAAATATTGCTTGTTATGTTGTCAACATTTTGACATGCTGGAATTAATTTGTCACAAATGCCTGCCTTGTGTTTGAGCTGTGGGAGCTGGAAAAGGAGAAATAAGTGAGGTGATTTTTTTTAATCTTTTTTGGTCCCCTTAGACATCCTTTATACTGGCGTGGCACCAAATACCCCACATGTACATCAGGTTATCAGTATCTTTCTACTCCTCCCCCCCTCCCAGACTTGATTTGGTGTTGCTGGGGCATTCGTAAATCTTAAAGGCATCTTGGTGGCTTGGATATCTTTGCTTTTCTCCAGTGTTTTTTTTTAATTTTATACACCTTACCCACTTTTCCCTTACCCACCCTCCATGCTCACTAGTTGTTTCCAAGGGCAATTGTCCTCTTTGTACCATGCTTCCCCTTAGGCTGCATCACCAGTGAGCACCCTCTCCCCAAAATAGGCATTTTCATCCCTCCCTGCCATTCTGTCAGTAACCAAAGCCACTAATCAAACCCAGGTTGGCTGGTCTGTAGTTAAGGCTTTACCCCTGTATGCCACCAGAGTGTTCTAAGTGAGATAAGTTTTATGTTTGTTTTACACCTTTTCCCTTAATTTTAAATTTGTGTGACCTCAGAGGTAGCATACAGAAATCAAAAATGTGGGAGTACAGGCCAATACATTGAGGGTGTACAGAGGTGTTGCCACCCTCTAAAAATAATGATCTCATTGTATACAGTTATTTCTAGGTAACTATTTGGAAATTTACTCATGTTTATCATTAGATGCTTTCATTTTGATTATTCCCACCTAAAGTTTATGAGATGCAATTAAATGTAATTAATCTGATTGCTGAATTTCTTAAGTTTCATCCACATTCCCTTGTGTCTTTGAATACTGCAAAGAAGAGGAAAGAACGAATAGGTCACTAAGGGAAAAGTACAAAAAAAGGACATTGTGGCACATGGTGTTTTATGTCATATGCAAGAAACAAACATACTGCCAATAACACCACTCTGTCTGTGTACACTTTTCCATCCCCTCTATTACAGTATTTTTAACACGTCATACCTTATCACACTACTTTAAAGCTACACACCTCACTTTACAAACCCCTGTTCAGGCCCTCATCATGCTTAGATACACCATTCACATCAACACTAAATGAACACTTTCACAGTTGCACAATTCATCTAGAGCATGTTAGATTCACACTCATCATTCACCAAGTAGCATGTTTCCTAGTGTGGAATAATTTGATGTAAAACTAAACTAAAAAGCTGTAGACGTCTGGCCTACATAGCTATGTGACATTTTGTAATGTAAATTATTTACTTATATTTCTATGCATGGATTTATATTTGTATGTTTAGTCGAATGATTTATTTAGTTTTGATGCTTCAAAGGATTATAAAATGACTCGCTCTGTTACAATGAAACACAGTACAACAAAATTAAACACATCGACAGAATTACTGTGAAAGGCCAACTTCTCAAAACTAAAACCAATTCATATCAGTTAATTGAAGTATATTTTCATCAATAAAAATAATATCTCTCCACCAAAGAACAGGACAAGCTTTGTGGTATGCATCTTCATAAAACACAGCCCACCTTTATTTATATATAACTCCTTGGACCCACCAACACTTGGGAAAGGGCCCACTTTTGTTTAGTTCCATTTTTTTTAATGAAACAAAATTCTCCTAAAAATAGCTAAACATGTTTAAATAAAGTTACACAAAACAAGTTTTGTCTCTGCACCTGCATCCTCCCTTTACTTACATATACTATTTCCAAGCCTGCATATTTGTTGCACACTTAGAAGAAATAGCAGCATTTCACAGAGACAATCAATTCAGCACACATGTTCCTTTGGGGAGACACACCCAAAGCAAAAAATGTGCAATTAAAGATGTTTTACTGAGTGAGTACTGAGCTACTGAAAGGAAGCCATTCTAAAAGGTATGCTATTTCTAGTGGTGCTACTGTAGGCCAAAACCTTGAGTGGACTGAAAAAATGGTCAAAGCTTTATCCTAGTAAAAAATAATGCATAAAGAGTTTTTGAAGGGTGTAAGCCCCCTGCATCCCTATGGGAAGTTTCAGCCCTCACATCTCTTCACTGAAATGTAGTGTCTTCATGGTCACACAACCAAGACCTGACCACAGTAACCTCAGACCATGACAGCAATGCTAGTAGTAGTGCACTGCAACCAAACACTGTGCTGCTGTCAAGCAAACCTTTTGCTTCTGTCAACTGTTACATTCCAAATATAAATACAAAATGTAGACTGCCTAACTCAACTATCCCACAGTTCTATGAATAAACTTGATTCAGTTTTATAGGTTCATACGTTCATAGGTGATTTGCTAGGTTAAGATCTCCAAGGGGCTTTTTTAAGCCTAGTGATAATTCCCAATTGTAGCTAACAAGTTCCAATACCCCAGGGTTATTTTATATGTAGGCTTGGGCATGGGAGATCAAGCATTTACAGGTTGCATCTGTCTACTAGAGACATAGGTGCCAGACCAGGGTAAATTTCAGATTCCTCATCTAGTGGCCCAAGTTATGCTTGAATTGGGTTTGGAAACACCTCTACTTCACATGGATGGGAAGCTTGTTCCGAAGAAGGGGATGTCTCTGAGACGCAAGCATATCCCTTCAACATGTGGCATTTGTGTTGTAGACGAGGTTTAGGTCCCTGGGTCAGGTAATGCTGACACTGTTTTTTTTTTTTTTGTATCGATGCAATGATTTCATTTAATTGGGATCAAAGAATGCTTTGTAGGCCAGGCATAGATCACATCTTAGCATTCTGTATTCAACTGAGCACATGGACAAGGCCTTAAAGTGGTTTGCATGGGACATTTTGTTTAGCACATGTATTCTTTTTGTGAGAAATGTCTGTGGACACTCTAGTAGTTTCATAGGCCTGGTCAGATAAATACTAAAGGGCATTGTACTCAATGATTGGTCTGAAAAGGGCTGAGTGCAGTGGAACAATGACATCCTTGGTCCTATATGCCATACCCTTGCTTATAGGTTGTGCAGTATGGAAAGATTTCCTTACTACCGTAGGCACATGATGGTCAAAGGACAGGTTACTGTCTTTATACATTCCCAAATCCTTGAGCACTGGGTCTACTCTTGGGGGTGCATTATCGATGTGGCAGTTTGCAGAGATAACTGTCTTCCCAAAGGACATTATTATGCATTTCTTGTGACCATGGGTCAGACACCAGTTATTAGTCTGTGTCAGGTCTTCTTGAATGGAGCTTGTATCAATAGGGGATTCAATGACCATGCCTATTTTATAAACACCTACAAACTTGGCCAGTCCGTGGCTCTTGGTGTTGGCCTTGACATGAGGGTAGTAGATGCCAAAAAGGAACTGCCCCAGCATTGATGCTTGATGGACTCCAATAGTGACTGGCCTCATTGTGGAGGTAGACTCCCCTATCCTAACTTATTGGGTGTTGTTTGTGAGTCAGCCTGCTATCCAGTGGGTGAAATAGGGGTTTATTTTTTGCCATGATTTTATGCCTTTTGTTATACAACTTGTTGATGGTGGGATTCCATCAGAGAGACTTGTTTTTTGAGTTTGTCCTGTACTTATTCCAGATAGGTACAGTGGTTTCTGTGCAGCCCTTAATTTGATTGTACAGGGTTTTCATGAACAATTCCACAAAGGCCATGGTGTCGTCAGAGTTTGGGGGGAGCATGGGATTTTGCCAGGGAGTTAATAGTATGAAGTTTACCATAAATACTTTCTAGAAGTTTCTGGGTTAGCTGGGGTCCGAGGTTGTATTTTTATTTCAAAGGAGACCATTTTATGGTCCGACCTGGGATGGGCGCAACATTCTCCCATGTTTGTGAGGACTGGGTCAAGAATGTTAGTGCCCCAGTGGGTGCCTGGCCTAGCTGTTCTGGAATTCTTGCATTTATAAACTTCAGGAATGTCTGGGACCGCATGTCTGGGGTTGTGTATGATTCCCAGTTTATAATGGAGTAGTTGAGGTCGCCTTGAATATGGAGTTGAGTGGAATGGTGTCTCCAATATGTTTAAGTATGTGTTATGGGTTTCCTGGGTAACAGAGAGAGACCGGTAGCTTACAAGGATATGGTATGGGACCTTGCCTATTGTCATTTGGACATTTATAAACTCAAGCATGTCATACTGTTTGACCAGCCTTGAGGTATGTTTGCTTTTAATGGAAATTGAGAAACCTCTAACTTTTGAACCTTTCTGTGCCATAGCTGATCTAAATGTGTGGAATGCATTCTGGCCCTGCACTGCTGGAGAGTTCTCTATGGCTTTAAAGATTGTCTCATTAACTGCACAGATTTCTACATTCTCCATGGTGAGGAGAGCCTGCAGGGAGTGGAGTTTCTTGTTTTGACTCCTGGCATTGAGCAGTAACACCTTTTTTTTGGCTTGATTTTCCTGTGTTAGATGGTTTATCAGGTTGGCAATTCCTAAAAATGGTATTTGTTTTAACATGAAATACATTATTAAAAATACTAAGTAGCACATAATGCACTCATATCTGATAATTCCAGGCTAAGAGTATGAAATGGGCTATTGTTGTATTATAAGCAAAAGACAGTTTGGTGCATGTAGTGTACCTTGTGTAGCAGGTCCAAAACCTGGTAAAATCAGTGCAATGCACAAACACAATCCAGCTGTAGCAGTGCATAACAGCTCAGCACTATAAAATGTTGGCCCAGTCAACTAATCATTCTCTCTCTCTCTCTCTACACACACACACACACACACACACACACACACACACACACACACACACACACACACACACACACACACACACACACACACACACACATACACATGTGTATATACATATATATATATATATATATATATATATATATATATATATATATATATATGTATATAAATATATGGGTGTGTACGAGGCAAACTTCCACCTAAAGGAGAACAAGTAAAAAATAGACACAAAGTTAGTTAAAAAAAATCAGGACAAACAGCAAGCAGTTCATTCAGGAAAGGCTATAATTATTCCTCCACTTAACAAAAATAGAAAACAACAATCACCAGAGCTTCTGCCAGTTCATGTGAAGCGGAGCACCTGTATGACACTGTTCAAAAGGAACCAGAATGAGAGGATGAAGCTCTGTAATTTTTTACCAGGTATAGTACCCACCACCCTCCTGGACATGGCCACTCATTAATAAATACATTGGGATGAAACTGCTAGACTTGAAAAGACCTCCACTTCAATAGCCTATTAACCTCCTATGATCCTATGATCATATGATACCAAACCAGCTGCATTTAGCCCCATTTCTCACCTGCTGTCTGTTCCAAAACCAGATGTAAGAAGGACAGATAACAAAATTCATTTAGCACAGCAGGTTCAAACCCAGATGAAGCAAATTAATCAGGCAATACAGAAACAAAACCTAGTTAGTGCAGTAGGATTTCAGTAATCTTACTTCAATCCAGCTCAGCGCTATAAGGAGCTATCCTTTGCAGATAAGCAGTTCCGTACACGACAGGTCAGCACTAGAAGGAGCTATTCCATAGAGATAAGCAGCTCAGTAAAATAAATTTCACTAGAGAGCTATTCCATACAGATAAGCAGCTCAGAACACTATAGCTCAGCACTATAAGGAGCTATCCCGTACAGATAAAAAGCTCAGTACACTATAGTTCAGCATTATAAGGGGCTATCTCCTACAGATAAGCAGCTCAGTACACTAGAGCTCAGCACTATAAGGAGCTATCCCTTACAGATAAACAGCTCAGTACACTTGAGCTCAGTGCTATAAGGGGCTATCCCATACAGATAAGCAGCTCAGAACACTATAGCTCAGCACTATAAGGAGCTATCCCGTACAGATAAAAAGCTCAGTACACTATAGTTCAGCATTATAAGGAGCTATCCCTTACAGATAAACAGCTCAGTACACTTGAGCTCAGTGCTATAAGAGGCTATCCCATACAAATAAGCAACTCAGTACACTAGAGTTCAACATTATAAGCAGCTATCCCATACAGATAAGCAGCTCAGTACACTAGAGCTCAGCATTATTAGGGGCTATCCCATACAGATAAACAGCTCAGTACACTAGAGCTCAGCACTATAAGGAGCTATCCCATACAGATAAACAGCTCGGTACACTAGAGCTCAGCACTATAAGGGGCTATCCCATACAGATAAGCAGCTCAGTACACTAGAGCTCAGTGCTATAAGGGGCTATCCCGTACAGATAAGCAGCTCAGAAGACTAGAGCTCAGTATTTATTAGGGGCTATCCTACACAGATAAGCAGCTCAGTACACTATAGTTCAGCACTATAAAGGGCTATCCCTTACAGATAAGCAGCTCAGTACACTAGAGCTCAGCACTATAAGGGGCTATCCCGTACAGATATGCAGCTCATTACACTAGAGCTCAGCACTATAAGGGGCTATCCCATACAGATAAGCAACTCAGTACACTAGAGCTCAGCATTATTAGGGGCTATCCTGTACAGATAAGCAGCTCAGTACATTAGAGTTCAGCACTATAAGGGGCTATCTCTAAATGAGACTTATACATGGTGTCAAAGCCACGGTCTCAAGCTAAATGCAAAAAAAATGCGTAGTAATCCCCTTTGGAAAAAACAGAGTAACCACAAACTACAACATAGGAGGTAATCCCGTGAAATCTGAAGAAGAAATAAGGGATCTAGGGACCCAAGTAGATAGTCTGCTTTCCTTTGGTAACCATGTTGCCAAAGTGGTTAGAAAATCCTTCTATGTGACCCATCTGATCACGAAAGGGTTCACATCAAGATCTAAGGATGTAATGGTGCCCCTCTACTCTTCCCTCATCAGACCCATTATTGAGTACAATGCACCAATTGGAATGTACCTGCCTAGACATCTCCAGCAGCTGGAGAGACCACAAAGGAACCTAACCAAGAGGATTACTGGCCTTAAACAGTTGCCCTATGCAGCACGATTGAAAAAGCTAAGACTGTTCTCTGTTGCATACCGCTTTCTCAGAGGCGATCTCTGTCTAACGTACAGAGCCATGTCCAACCCAGAATTGTTGAACATGCTCCATCTTAGCCAAACCAAATCTACTCGAGCTACATGCTCTAGGGATATAAACCTCAACACAGCAATGAATAGAACATGCTGGAGGGATAGATTCCCTTCGCAGAGACTTCACTTACTATGGAACAGGGTCCCGATCTACATAAGACAGAGCCCCTCACTATCACTGTTCAAGAGGAACCTTGATGAGTGGATGGGTAACAGAAAGTTCACACCGGGGATCACACCAACAGCACTACTAGATAGGGACCAAGGGTACTAGCTGCTAGTACAAGGGTCTAGGGAGCTACTAAAGGGGCGGTTAAAACCGCACAATGTGGCTGGGCTAATATATGCCTTTGGGCAGATAGCATAGTACCAACCTATGAACCTATAAGATAAGCAGCTCAGTACATTAGAGCTCAGCATTATAAGGGGCTATCCCATACACATAAGCAGCTCAGTACACTAGAGCTCAGCATTATAAGGGGCTATCCCATACAGATAAGCAGCTCAGTACACTAGAGCTCAGCATTATAAGGGGCTATCCCATACACATAAGCAGCTCAGTACACTAGAGGTCAGCATTATAAGGGGCTATCCCATACAGATAAGCAGCTCAGTACACTAGAGCTCAGCATTATAAGGGGCTATCCCATACACATAAGCAGCTCAGTACACTAGAGTTCAGCATTATAAAGGGCTATCCCATACAGATAAGCAGCTCAGTACACTAGAGCTCAGCACTATAAGGGGCTATCCCATACACATAAGCAGCTCAGTACACTAGAGCTCAGCACTATAAGGGGCTATCCCATACACATAAGCAGCTCAGTACACTAGAGCTCAGCATTATAAGGGGCTATCCCATACACATAAGCAGCTCAGTACACTAGAGCTCAGCATTATAAGGGGCTATCCCATACAGATAAGCAGCTCAGTACACTAGAGCTCAGCATTATAAAGGGCTATCCCATACACATAAGCAGCTCAGTACACTAGAGCTCAGCATTATAAGGGGCTATCCCATACAGATAAGCAGCTCAGTACACTAGAGCTCAGCATTATAAGGGGCTATCCCATACAGATAAGCAGCTCAGTACACTAGAGCTCAGCATTATAAAGGGCTATCCCATACAGATAAGCAGCTCAGTACACTAGAGCTCAGCATTATAAGGGGCTATCCCATACACATAAGCAGCTCAGTACACTAGAGCTCAGCATTATAAGGGGCTATCCCATACAGATAAGCAGCTCAGTACACTAGAGCTCAGCATTATAAGGGGCTATCCCATACACATAAGCAGCTCAGTACACTAGAGTTCAGCATTATAAAGGGCTATCCCATACAGATAAGCAGCTCAGTACACTAGAGCTCAGCATTATAAAGGGCTATCCCATACAGATAAGCAGCTCAGTACACTAGAGCTCAGCACTATAAGGGGCTATCCCGTACAGATAAGCAGCTCAGTACACTAGAGCTCAGCACTATAAGGGGCTATCCCATACACATAAGCAGCTCAGTACACTAGAGCTCAGCACTATAAGGGGCTATCCCGTACAGATAAGCAGCTCAGTAAACTAGAGCTCAGCATTATAAGGGGCTATCCCATACACATAAGCAGCTCAGTACACTAGAGCTCAGCACTATAAGGGGCTATCCCGTACAGATAAGCAGCTCAGTAAACTAGAGCTCAGCACTATAAGGAGCTATCCCATACAGAGAAGCTTCTTACATATTTTGTTAGGAAAACATCTTCCTAAAGGGGAGACAGACCAGTCTTCTGCAAGGGAATCAGTTAATAAGAAAACTTCAGGACTATGTATTTCTGTTCACTTAATCACAACTCAAGGAAAGGAGAAGGCAGAAGAAAGGAACTATCAGAGTTAGCAGTTCTCACTACTTTTTATATTTGCAAATGTTAACCTGCTCTTATGAAGTAAATAGAACAAAGGTCAAAGAGAACAGTTTCCAGTGGTTTGGGCACATGTGCAGAAAAGCAGAAGACAAGCTGGTGAAAATTTGGGATAGACAAGAAGAAGGCAAGAGGAAAAATGGGTGTCCAGCAAAGAGGTGGATGGATTGTGTGAAAGATCTGTGACATTCAGGTATCCGTGTTGGGAGAGTGGCACTGAATATAGGGAGATGGCTTCAGTTGACATGACAACGTGACCCCATGTATAAAGTGGGAAAAAGGGGGTTGATGATGATGATTTTGCTGATGATGATGGTGATGAAGTAAATGGATATTAAATTGTCACAATCCAAAGTGTGCAATCATATACTGTTGTGAAAACAGGCTAACTGTCCTTCTCTCACTTTTTCCAATGTCGACAACACAATGTCAGCCAGGGTAGTGACTGGTACTTTTTCATAAACTTCATACTCAACATTTTGAGATGATCTGGTTAGAGAGTTGAACAACAACAAGGTAAACATGTAAAACAAACAATAGACCTGGGAAGGCGTACAATAAAGTTCACAGATATTCGAATTCTCTTCCTTTAATGTCACAACCAAAGCACAAAAACAAAGCTCTGCATTAACGTCCTGAATTACGTTTTTATTTGTAAAACTTCATCAGATGTGGGCTTAACTACAGTAATTCCCGAATAATTTTAAACCTTAAACCTTTTAAACCCTTTAATAATTTTAAAGGGGTTTAAAATTATTCGGGAATTACTGTAGGTAAGCCCAGACCGGATGAAGTTTTACAAATGAAAATGTAATTCAGGACATTAATGCAGAGCTTTGTTTTTGTACTTTGGTTGTGACATTAAAGGAAGAGAATTTGACTGTCTGCGAGCTTTATTGTATGCCTTCCCAGGTCTATTGTTTGTTTTACAAGTAATCTTTGTGGACCTAGTGCAATTTTCTTTGAACAATGTAAACTTGCTTAGTGTATCTGTTAGTTGGGTTATGATTTTCATTACATAAGAGTGCTTTGGTTATTTGTTCAGTTACAGACATCTCGCTTTCCCTAGTTTTTGATCATATTAGGATTCTGATTGTGTGTGGATTGTTTATCTGATGGCTACAAAGTGTATTATTCTTAGCAAATAGAACCAACATATATTTGAATGTTTAGCAGATAATTAAGCTACCATCGAAAGGGTGGAGAGATGGGAGCGTTTTTATATCACATTTTGTTTTATGCTATTTCCAAGTATTATTGTTTATTTTCCTTCTCATGTAACTTAATGGATTATAAATATATTTTGGAAAATTACATTAAGAATTAATTTAAAAAAATTACCAAGCCTTCCAATTACTTGCTATATGCAGTTGTTATAATACTCTCTGTGGTTAAATCAGACATATGGCACAAAATAGGTTCTACTCTTGATAAGCCTCTGTTTTTCTTCTGTTCTTATTTCTACAAGGCATATAGTTTTTTAATTCCTCCGATACCAGAATGATTCCTTGTAGAAGACATTTCTGTGGGTTAATTCAAATGTACATATTCATACTAGTTTATCTTTTTCTTAATCATGTAGGATGTGAAGCCAGTTTGTCATTGCTGGGATAACTAGATGAATAAGTTTGATCAGATTTAATTTCTTCGAGTATTTTGGCTTTCTAATACCATGATTGGAATGTACCCCATTCCTACGTCAGAGAATGGTTAGAGTTAATGAAATTTGTATTGCTTCAACCTTTGGTGTTAGCCAAGAGTGGTCTTATCAACACTTACAATGATCCTGTAACAGTAACACCATGTTTCTATAAATTAATTTCTTTGCTTATGTAGCAATTGTGAATGCAGTGTCTTATAAGAAAAGGGATCTACTTTTAATCTTCTGAAACAAATAATATAAAATATGATATTAGTGTAGCAAAACAGGATGTTATGTGCTAAAGGATAAGTTAATTAATGATGAAAAGTGGAGTCCTTTATGAAATATTAATTTACTTAATTAAGTTACCCAGTAGAATATCCGTCTGCATTTGGAATGCAAATATAGTGATTTTTATAATACTCATTTACTTAATTAAGGTATCCAGTGGAATATATGTCTGCATTTGGAATTAAAAGCATTTGTAATGAAAACATTAGTTATAGAAAAACAATGTTTTGTTAATGTCTAGGTGTGAACCTTCTCATTCAAAATATTCGTCATGTTTTAATGAGCAGATCAGTATCCACTAGTCTTCTTCCTTATCCCACATATTAAGGTGCTCTAACCTTTTTTCTTTCCATTTTTACTTAATATACCTATAAAAGTCTACTTCTGTTAAGGAGTCTCATATATTTTCCACATTTGGGGATTTGCTATCATAATTAGTTTTCCTGCTTCTTTCTTTCTTGAATTCTTTGTGTTTTTTTACTTTAGTTTATAGGTAAGTGGGTTAGAATCCAAAGGTTCAGCTTAAGCCACTACAGGTTACATTAAACAAAAATACAAAAACCTTCACCATAATACCACAGCAATGTAAGAGAAATTAGAAATAACAAGGAACTATAAGCATGAGCAGAATGCAGTGAGAAACTGAATTTGTTCATGGAGTACAGTCAATCAAGACCAGAACAAGTAAAACGATCAAATTTATCTGAATTAAAATGTGTAACATAAAGTCATCTATGGTTATTACTATCACTGCCATAATCACCATGCAATATTATCTATTCATCCTAACAGCAGTGGAACATTACATGGTTGGGGGGGATACTTTAAGTAACTGCAAGAGGTAGCTGCTTTTGGAAGCCCGTAAAAAATACGCACCTTAAGCATGTTTGCTTTTCATTCAATCCAGTATAGGATAAAGTATCAGAAAGTGAAAGAATGAATGTATTTTGCTTATAGTGTTGTTCTATTTAGTAAAGGCCACAGACAGGTCAAGATAATCTGTGATAATATAAAAAGTGATACCATGTCAGTGTTTTCACTGGCTGGACTAGGTATTTTGGTATTAAAGTAATAAAAGTTTAGATTTTGTAGAACTAGCAAGGAATTTTCTGCTGCTTGTGTGTTTCCTTGCAGGTCCTAAAAGGTGTTGTTTTCTTTGCATTCTTCTTTGCAGATCTCTTAATAACCATAACACCATTTTCTTTGCTTTTTTAAATTTATGTTGTACAAAAGTTTGCTGTCGATTTTGAGTTGCAGTCTAGGCCTCTTGCTCCACTGTCTGTTTTTCAGTCACTTTGGAGTTATTTTTCTGAGACACTCTCCGGTGGTCACAAAGTCAGACTAACTGAAATTTAGCATTCCTGTTTAAGTACAGGAGTTAAGCTGTGTTTATGGTAAATAGCATTGCCTGATAATTTCTTTTTCACAGATGTTTGCCATCTTCTATGTCTGTAATGTTTTTTTTAATCCTAATTTAAGACTATCGGTACTAAAATTGCTAATTCTTAAAGTGGTTCCTGTCCTAAATACCTTAGGTATACTCACTGCAGTGGAAGGATATTTAGGAAAATCTCTGCTCTTGAAATTTAGACCTTCTTTCAACATAATTTTATAAAATTCTCAAAGTTTCTGCCATTGTCAGGTTTACGCCTTCCTCGTGAAATGGGAGCTATAAAGAAATAGCTGTACCACATTTGGTGCTGTCTTCTGTCTTTAGATCAAATTGCAGCATGCTGTTCCTTATCTGGATCTACATTATTTTTGAATCTCTGATCCTTTTTAAAGGTAGTGCTCATCTGGCTTCACTGTGTTTTTCTATCATCCCTTTCTTTCCTGTGGCTTGCATTTCTGCAACATTAACAGCTCAACTCTTCACTTGCAATGTTTTACATCCCTCAAGGCCAAATGTATCACGTTGTTATACTGAATATAGGAAAATATTGCCCTCTTTTCTTTTACAACTAAATTAGCGAAAGGAACACTATAAGAGCCGGCAAAAAAATAAAGTTAGTGATATTTATTTAAGATAAACACTTTCAGCTAGGACGTTGCCTCGCCTTCTTCAGACGAACAAATAAAATCATCAACAAACTTCCTTTTATTCAATTAAGCCTAATTTCGCTAATTTAGTTGTTTGTGGCCTCTTTTCTTTTACCTTCACCATTCCAAGTTCGTCACTACCCTCCTTCCTTCCTTCCCTTCTTCCTTTTTTCTTATTCTCTCTCACTGTCTCTCTGTCGTACCATGCCTTATAGACACCTCTGTCTTCATGCCTTTGAAAGACATCGCATAAAAATATGGCCATATAAACATGTTGTCAAGATCATACACTTATTTACTTATTTTATTTATCCTTTTTGACCAGGTTCATCCAACTAGGCTTGTAGCCTCATTCAGGGGAGACCCAAGGTGGTATTTGTCCTATTAGGGAAAATTTGGCCAGGGTTTTGGTGCCTTAGGACCTTTTAGAGCCACCTGAGCTACCACCATCTCAAGCAGATGGGACCATGGTTTACCATCTCATCTGAAGGATGAAATAAATAGGAGAGCAGCACCCCCTTATGCTGCACTACAGTGTCAGTAATTGATCTACCTGGTGTAGGAATAGAACCTACAAATGTCTGCACTATAAGTGAGTGTGCTAACTGTTGCTCCACTGCTTTCTCTAATGGATGGATACAAAGTATGGTATTATGTCATTACAAACATACATCATTCCAGATGGTCCCTATATGTCAGGTAATGCCTGACCTCTTGGGCACTGTACTTGGTTTTCAAACAGATACTGAATACCATGGAACAGATTTCTTTTTGCTGTTCCTCCCTATACTCAGATTACACAATGAAGAAGACTACTACATGTGCTGTTTGACACAGACCCCCTTTCCACTCATACATTTCTGCAGAAGTGCTCCAGTTCTATTCTCTTCCAATTGTTTGTTCTCGGATGAAGAGTCACATTCAGCTGCCTGCTCAACAGCCACTGTTATGATTTTTCCAAGTCTGGAAATGGCAGTCATCTCATCCATCCTTCTGATATTTATTTATTTTATTTTTATTTTACATTTGTTTACTGGGAAAGTCCAACTGGAATGGGGTCCATTTACAGCGGAGGCCTGGGGTGAAAAAGTCCACATCAAACAATATGAACAGTGGTAAATGTACAATCAAAAAAGATATATCATATAGTGGTTTGTTCCAAGCAAGCTTAATTTACACATAGTAGACTCTGGATGGCAGTATTTGGGAGAAAAGACTCACATTAAGTGATTCAATCAAAAGACACATCACACAAGACGTAATAATTTACACATATTAGGCCCTGTATAGGAGTATTTGAGTACTGTATACTAGAGATAGTAAGCAGTGAGGAGAGGAAGGTAGCAAGAATTGGAGGACAGCAGGAAAGCATTCATGTGATGCAAGGACAGAGACAAGATTGCAAGAGGTGTGACTTAAGTAACTTTTTTAACAATGAGATAGATGGTGCTGAAGAGATATTTTGGGGGAGGTTATTCCATTTCCTAGTGATGCTATGAGAGAAAAGAGCTTCCCCTGCAGTATTGCTGGCTTTGGATATAGAGAGCAGGGATTTGTTGGATGAGTGAAGAGGACAGTTTGCTGAGTATTGGTTTAGTAATTGGTTTAGGGCTGGAGTTTTGTGGGGATTCTTTAGTATGTTGAAGGTGAGCACTAGTTGGTGGTAACCAATTAATTGAGGGAGTTCTAACCACTGTAGCTCCTTTAGGGCAAGACAGTGATGGCTTCTAAAGTGGAGTTATTGGCGAATTTTGCAATTTTATTGTAACATGATTCTAGTTTGTTTAGGTCTGTTTTCCTGATGTGGGTTAGGATTGGTGATGCATACATTAGGGTAGACAAAAGGTGGGTTTGGGCTAGGGAGATTTGTGCTTGGTCTGATAGGAACTGTCTGCGTTTGTATAAAGTTCCTAACTTTTTAGGTACCTTTTTAATGGTTTGAGAGATATGAACATCAAAGTTAAGATCCTTATCTATTTCAACACAGAGGAGCTTAGTATGGGGGGGGGAGAGATTGTGGTGCCGTTTTTGGAGGTGATATAAAGGAAGGAGGTGTGGTTCTGGATTTGTTGGGGGTGAAAAGAAGTAATTTGGTTTTGTTGGGGTTTAGAATCAGTTGGATATCAGTAATGCATTTTTCCACAGAGCAGAAGGATTATTGGGTAAGCTTTTGAAGAGTGGTTATGGATGGGGCTGAGCAGATTAGGGTTGAGTCATCTGTGTATTGGATAAATGATGCATGCAGGATGGAGGTATATAGTTTGCTGGTGAAAATGGTGAATAGTAGAAGACCCAGTATTGATCCTTGTGGAATGCCTATAGTAGTTGGTAGTAGAGGTGATAGTGCACCTTGCCATTTGACTGATTGTGCTCTATCAGAGAGGTAGTTTTGAACTAGGAAGTAGTGGAGGGGACAAAGGACATGGTGGATACAGTGTCTAAAAGTAGGTTATACGAGACCATGTCAAATGCTTTAGATAGATCTAAAAACATGGCTGATACAAAGTTGTTGTTGTTTCTAAGTCGGTTAACCTGGTTGGTAAAGGAGAGAAGAGCAGTAGTTGTACTGTGGTTTGGGCGGAAGCCATGCTGTGTGAATGAGAGGAGATTATGTGAGGTTAAGAAGTGCATCACTTGGGAGTGAATACATTTCTCCAGGAGCTTGGAAAGGGGGATAGGATAGCAATGGGCTGGTAGTTTGATAGCTCATAGGAGTTGCCCCCTTTGTGTAGGGGAATAATATATGACACTTTTCATAGTTCGGGGATGTAAGCTTCTTTTATGGAGGGGTTTATAAGAATTGAGACAGAGTAGGCTAGAGACTCTGCAGCTAATTTTTGGAAATTAGTGGATAGACCATCTGCTGCAAGAGTGGTGGGTTTTAGTTTTGATAGTAGTTTTTTAACTGTGGAGGTTGGTACAGGTGAGAGTGTAAAGGAGGGTATATTATTGTGGTCTGTAGTTGGGGTGAATATAAAGTTATTGTTAGATAGCTGGGTAGATAATGATAGAATAGATTCTGTGAAGTGATGGTTAAATTGAGAAGCTATGCTGTCATTATTAGTACTGGTGTTGGGAGCTGGGGTGGTAGATTTGCCATGTTTCAGAAGGGAAGTGATAGCTTGCCAGAACTTTTGGGAGTTTTTGGAATGTTTGTTTTGGATACGTAGGAAGTAGTTTTGTTTATCCATTTTTGTTTGTTTTTTGGACTGATTCCGAAGTTGTTGATATTTTTATCTATCTTGGCTAGTGTAATTCTTTTTCCAGATCTTCCAGGCATTGTCTCTGGCTTTTAGTAAGGCTTTTGTGGTCCTATTTAGCCAAGGGGCATAGTTAACTTTAGTTTTAAGTTTCCTGATGGGAGCTACTGTATTTAGAACATCTAACTTGCTGTCACACATCTATGCTTCTATGATTACTGACTCTGCACCTAAAAGCTCTTTCATCCCAGCTGTAGTTCTGTGCCACACATTTATGAGTCTACATGACAGAAGTTGACAGCTTTCTTCTTAGTTTTCCTAGCTGGGTACCAACAAAGATTAATTCATTTCTGTCAAACTTGTAAACTATTTTGTGAAGAGTCAGTTATAGTTCATCCACTTCTCCTACTCACCAGTAATGATGCAGTGGTGGTAAGCAACACATTCCTGTAGTGTTGAGGTATCCCAAATACCACATCAATATGGAGCTGAGAAACATTCTTACCCATACTAGCATAGTAGAAAGCGGGCTGCAACACTGCCTTTGAAATGCCTCTTTATAACTGCTGCACCATACGTAGGGCAGAGTAAAGCATTTCCTATATATCTCCCTAGCCCTGTTTTTGACATGTATAGTACTGTCATATCTACCTTTTGCAAACATAATAATGCTACTTTGGGTACTATGAATTCAGAATGGATTTGTTGCTTTTTTCATATAAAGATCACTTCTCTGCTATTGTGACCTTACTTTCACCTCTGTGGCACCTATTAGTGTTATAAATGTTATTCATTTTTTATTCTGTATACTTCTAAACATAAATCTGTTTGCTGTTATGACATGCACGAACTGAATACAATATGGCAGTGGATACACAGTAACATAAAGTGATAATAATGTGATAATGTAATGCAGGTTGGTGTGATCCCTGTTGCTAGATGTGAAAATTAACAAAAGCATGCACTTTGACTTTCTTCATGTTTGATTTATTAGTCTATCCAGAGAAACAAATATATGATTCTTGCATCACATAATGTCAATGACAGGTAGATGAGTTGAAGATTCATGCAATACAGAGAAAAGAAATTTAGATTCTGATAGTTCAGTTGCATTTCATGGACTCGTGCTTTTTTCAGATTGCTACCTTGTATTTGCTTTTCAAATGAAGATGCTCCCAACAATATGAATTATTTATGTCCCACTTTTATTTTCTTATTCTAACACTGGCAGTTTAGTCTCCTTTATAATAGTTCTTTCATTTGCTAAAATGCTGACTTAAATCATTGTCAGCATTTATGCCTTCATCTGCATTATGTACCTGCATCTAGTATTATGTTGGTGTACTTATTCTGATCATGTTCTTTGAATATGTTTGTGCCTCTCCCTTAAATAAGGAATGCATGTTATCCTCACCCTCTGCTTAAAAATGTATATTTTTATACTACTCCAAACAGGAATACTGGGAAAGCATTAAGGAGTTTTATAATTAGAAGAGCACTTTGTTAAGCATCAGAGATCCTTGCAGAAACTGCATGAATACATTTAATAAAATCAATACTGTAGTGTTAAAATCGGACTCTATAATGATGCTGGTACCCAGTGGCGATATCTCAATGTAACATTATCAAAAAACAAAACAAAAAAAAAAAACAAAGTAGAAACAAAATCAAACTTGGGAGGTTCATCATAGCAAAATTAAGCAAGAAAATATTGTTTACTCCTTTACTCACTCAAGGCATGACCTAAGAATAAAATTGCCACAATGAAAAACACAGTAAACAGATATCTGTTGTCATAACTCACTAGTTTTACACTCATGTACAACCTAATCTGAAATACTAGAACGCCTAATCTTTCCTGATATTTAGCACACCTTCATCAGTTTACTGAGGACATCTCTGCTTTTTAAACTGTATAAATTAAAGTTGTGGTTCTATTTGCAGTGTTGTGCTGCATGACAGAACAGGAGAGCATTTTTTTTTCAAGTAGAACTCAGAAAAGATTTGACTTTTCATGAAATGTAAGTAACAACCATGCTCTCTCTCAAACACAAAATCAAGAAAGGAGAACTAGAAAGCTTGATATGGGTGAAAACAAAACAAAACAGAAAAATGTGAATATACACAAGACATATATTATGGCATCAGAGGTGGAAAAAAACAGAAAAATGTGAAAATTAAGACATACGGTAAAATGGTGGAACAGGTTAACAGTTTCAAGTATCTCAGACAGGTTCATAGGTTCATAGGTAGGTACTAGGCTATTGGCCCTAGGGCCTATATAAGCCTAGCCAAAAATGCACCCTGGCTTTCGCCACCCAAGAAAATGATTTTCCTGTGCCCCTGTCAAGCAGAGCCACAGAAGTGATCCCTGGGGTGAATTTCCTATTTCCCATCCAATCATCAAGATTTTTTTTGAAGAGTGCTAATGAGGAGCTCTGTTTGACATAGATAGGTAGTCTGTTCCAGAGTATGGGAAGTCTCTGGAAAAGGAATCTATCCCTCCAGCATGTTCTGTTTATTGTGGTGACAAGGTTTAGGTCCCTAGAGCGTGTAGCTCGGAGGGATTGCGATTTCTTTAAGTGGAGCATGTCCAGCAGCTCTGGGTTTGACATAGCTTTGTATGTTAGGCAGAGATCGCCTCTAAGTAGGCGATATGCAACAAAGTAAAGCTGGAGTTTTTTGAGACGGTCTGGATAGGGCATCTGTTTGAGGCCAGTAATCCTCTTTGTGAGGTATTTCTGTGGCCTTTCCAGTTGTTGTAGATGTCTTGTGAGGTACATACCAAAAGGGGTGTTGTACTCTATAATGAGTCTAATAAGTGATGAGTAGAGGGGAACAATGACCTCTTTTATCTGGATGAGAAACCTTTTGTGATGAGTTGAGCCGTGTAGAAGGATTTCCTGACCACTGTGGCGATGTGATTATCAAAGGAGAGACTACTGTCCACCTGTGTCCCAAGGTCTATTATCACATTTTTGGCATTAAGTAGACTACCAGCTATGTGGTAGTTCATGGGTACAGAGTTTTTACCAAAGGGGATGACAGTACACTTTTTGGCATTGAGCTTCAGACCATGGCTTTGACAACAGGCATCTGTCTCAGTGAGGCCCTTTTGTAGTATGTCCACATCATTAGGAGTTTCGATTATGGCTCCTAGTTTGCAGTCATCTGCAAACTTTGTTAGCCAAAAACCTTCTATGCTAGCCTGTACTTCAGAGAAGTAGATACCAAACAGGACAGGACCCAGGACTGAACCCTGTGGTACTCCACTTGTCACTGGTCTGAAGTCAGATTTGGAGTCTGCTACTTTCACAGTGTGGGTTATGTCCGTGAGCCAGTTGGCAACCCATCTTGTGACATAGGGATTTATACCTAGTTTAGTGAACTTATCTATAATTCCAGAGTGGGGGATGGTGTCGAAAGCCTTGGCGAGATCTAGATAAGCTGTGTGAACCACCTTACCCTCATCTATGGCTTTGGTGACTGCTTCAAAGAAGTCAATCAGGTTTAGGAGACATGATCTGCCTTTTACAAATCCGAGCTGGGTAGGGTCCAGGGTTTGGAGATTACCAATGTCTTTGTTTATGAATTCCATGATGATATGTTCCATGGCCTTGCAGACCAGGCTGATCAGGCTAATGGAGCAGTAGTTCCTGGGGTCCATCGTGGCTCCCCCTTTGTGGAGTGGGATAACCATCACGGTGCACCATTCAGTGGGCACAAAGCCTGAGGTGAGGCTATGATTGAACATGGTACTTAGGTAGGGTGCCAGTTCATTCTGTAGTTCATGTAGAACACAGCCAGGGATATTGTCAGGTCCCATGGATGCTGTGTTCTTGGCTTTGGAGAGTGTGTTTTTTACCTGTGTAGCCGTGATTACAGGAACTTTGCATTCTTCCGGTATAGAGATGGGCCCTCTAGGGGGTGAGAGGGGGGTATAGTTAGCACTGAATCTATCTGCCAGGATGTTGGTTCTGTATAATTTGTGCCATTGTGCTGTAACTCAGAGCAGATCTGAGTGTTGCCATTGAGATTCTTGACATAGCTATAGAATGCTTTGTGGTTGTCTTTAGAGTCAGTGGCAATTTTGTTTTCGTAACTAGCTTTGGAGGATTTTATGAGGGATCTCAGCTTCTTACTGAGGTTGACCAGGGAGTTCCTCCAGTCATGAAATTTTACTCTTTTTTGCAACAGGTTCTTTCTTCTGTTGTAGAGTCTGTTTATGGCAGAGGACCACCATATTGGCTTCTTTTTTTGGAGGATAGCATCTTGGTTCTATTAGGAATAGCATGATCCATGCACTCGTGTAAGTGCTTATAAAGTGCATTTGTGTAGGATTCAGCAGTTGTACCTCTATTGTCCATCTGCATGGGTGTCATGAAGTTTGCCACTTCTGTCTTAAGAAGTGTGAAGTTGGCTTTGGAGAAGTTTTTTACAGTGGTTTCCCTAATTGGGGGTGAGGGCAGGATGTGGATGTCTAGGGTGATTAGCTTGTGGTTGGATCTGACCAAAAAGGAATTGACCTCTGGTGTGGAACACCGGTTGCCCATGTTGGTAATGCCCAGGTCTAGGATATTGCTGCCCCTGGTGGGGGTGTGAATAGGTTGATCCAAGGTGTTGGAATTTATGAATTCCTGAAAACATTAAGCAAAAGAGTTGGTACATGAGTAGTTTTCCCAGTTAATGGTGGGGTAGTTGAAATCACCCATTATTAGGGTGTTGGGTTGTACCCTAATACTTTCCATTGTATCAAGAAATGAGGAGTGGGAATCCTGGGGCATGGTGGGAGGGTCTGTAGCAAGCTGCAATTTGAATTGCGGTCTTGCCCAGACTTAGTTGCACTTGGATAATCTCAGATGCATTATGCTGTGCAACTAGCCTGGAGGTATGAATATGGACACGCCTCCACCTTTAGTGCTTCATTCCAGTTAGGTGGCCAAAAGGTGTGGTATGAATTATAGCCTGGTAATACAGGGGTGCTCTCTGGAGCTTTGAACCAGGTCTCTGTCACTGCACAGATGTTGATGTTCTCCATTTTAAGGAGTGCCTCGAGTGAGTGCATTTTGAGGTTTAGACTTCTAGCATTGAGTGCATTACTCTCAGATTTTGCTTGCTTGTACCTGTTATGGTGGTGAATATATCATTTGAACCTTGCCTAAAAAAGGCACTATAGGGGTGGCAAGAGCCTTAGCCAGTATCTGGAATTCCAAGGATGACAGGTGCAGGCCAGTTGAAGAGTAGGGAAGTCTGAATTAGGAGGTCAAAACTAGAGTCAGAACTACTATAGCCAACTTGCACCAAGTGTTAGGGGTAGTTTGTGACAGACGACTGCCAAAGAAGTTGAAAAATAAGATGTTAAGGTGTGCATGACAGTGTGATCAGTGCTTCTATAGGGTACAGAAACCTGGGCAGTGAAGGTAGTGCAGCTGAGGAAGTATGAGGTGATGGCAGAACCATAGCTAGGACAGATTAAAGGGAACAGCTGACCAAGTTGAAAGCTGTCAGGGGGTACTATCACAAGATCATCAATGCTGAAGTGCAATACCATTATTTAAATCAGTATCACAATTTGGCACTGAAGTGAGTGGTATTTATTTATTCAAGCCCATTAAACACTAGTGTGTGTATGTGCAGGCATTTAAACAGTTTGAATAAGCTTTTTGGGGAAAAACGGTGTCGGTGATGGTTATGATGATAATGATAATTTGCACACTTAATCTTTTTTTCTTGTTCTGCAGGTATGAAATGTTAGAATTTATAAATGACAGTGTATCTGTTACTGCACCTGATTCTTTGCATACATTTTTGTAATCTGTGGATAACATGCATTTTCATTTTATAAGCTCCAGGTTATCTGATGTTTGTATAGCAAAACCTGAATGTATAAATTTAATCTGAATGAGCTCGCTAAATTAGTAAAGCACATTACTTTCAATAAATGAGCTATATTTGCAAATAACAGTACAGAAACCCCAGAGTGGCATCTGGGATTTAGTCAGTAAACTGTGTATTTATTACAGGAGTGGTCTGGAGAGTGTTCACAGACAAGTTATATTAGGTAAGGCAGCCAGTTTAACAAGATGGATGGCATTACTTGATGAATCCTTTGGAACTGTTAAGAAAAAATCATCATCAAAAGAAGAAATCAACTATTTTCCCAAGGGTAAAACTGCAAAACTCACCTTTAGTTTGTGGCAGTTCATTAAATAAAAGGCAAGTGCAGGGTGATCATATTAAAATTCTTTGTGAGAAATGAGTCTGGACCTGCTGTCCATTATCCTTGAATTCACCTGAAAGCATCCACTTTGCATTTTGCAGTGAATAAGCGAATACCCTTCATAAAAAGAGCGTTTTCATGAGAATGAGTCCGTGCTGTGATTTTGGCTGTGATCATTACTGAAATATGGAAAATAAGTGTGGTTGTGAGTTGTGAAATATCTCCTCAAAAGACAAAAGCATAAAACACAAAAAAACGGCAGCAGCGAGGCAACAGTATACACCATTTTTATTACAAATAGAGTGAGCGCTTTCATCGGTGTTAATCCACCAACTTCTTCAGACAAATTAAAACCCCATTCTGTTACAAATTAAATACTGTCAAATAGCCAAATCAATTAAGCAATTAAAAAAATGTTTTTAAAAAGAAATTAAGGGAATACTCCTAACAATGTTTCACCATTAGAGCCAGAACAGAAGTACAATTTTAACTACACAAGCATCCCAAAAACATTTGTCTCAAATAAAATAAGAATGAAACAATGAAACAGTCAACAGTAAGCCCTAGCCAAAGTCCTTAACATCCTTGTATACATGTATATATCTTTATATTCTTCACCAAGCAATTATAATACATATTCTCAACAAACCCAAATTTTTCACACTAATCCACAATGCATTTGTTTAAATTGGAAACCAATGAATGGACAAAAAATCGACCATGTATAATGAATCAAATAATAAAAATATATATTATTATTAATGATAATAATAATAGTAAGCTATAATAAGCATATATAGAGTAACTTTATCTATTAAGGGCCTTAAGTTTAAGAAGGCATCTAATAGAAACGCAATTGTTAAGCCCTGGGGGCACATGGGCTGATGTGCATACTTGCCATTTCAATTCGCATTCCTCCAGTCTGAGTTCCCAAGGCCCACCCTTAATATTGTGTTCTACCTGTTGTAGGACAACAAATTTAAATTTATGATTGGGGTGTTCTATAATGTGTCTCGCCAAAGCATTGGTAGTTATGTTCTTACCAATACAATAATTGTGTTCGCATACCGTTTGTTTGATTTTTCTCTCCGTTTTCCCGATATAATATGCATCACAGGAGGCACAATTTGCTGCATAAACCAGTCCTTGGGACTCGCATTTAAACTTTCCCCTTATATGGTAATCTTTCTCCCTCAGTTTGACCTTATTTGTAGTTCTAATAAATCTACATTGTGGGCATCTGCCACATTTCAACATACCCATACCTCTTTTATTTACTATACTTCTCTCCACCAGGGATTTCGCATTAGGGCCCCTTTGGAAAGTCGTGAGTGGTAGTTGTCCCAGTTTGGTGAGCCTAGTATCCTCACTAATAAACGACCAGTTTTTATTAAGGATCTCTCTAATGTGTCTGGCATCCAAAGAAAATGTTGTAATGAACCTATTGGCTACACTGTCATTAACATGATCACTCGTCACTATGTTGCTAACTGTCCATCCAGTATGCTCTTGCTCGTAGCCTTTACAGACAATTGGGTGAAAGTGACCTAAAAGTCTCTTCCTATCAACTTCCTCAAAAATGTTATTGAGGAACCCCAATGGGTAACCTCTTTTTAAAAACATAGATTTATGAAGTGCACATTAATCTGTAAAATTTATTGCATCACAGGTGAGGATTCCCCTTGTTGCATCTTTAGGAAGCGTTACTGTCATCTTTGGATTAAAGCTCCAAGTGCAGCACGTGTTCTGTGTTGCTGTAATTTTAGACGGGATCACAGATTGCAGGTAATTATTACAGCACAGGCAGTTTGTCTGCCTCCACTGTGTTATAATTAGTCTTAGCCACTTATATTCTCAGGTTATCGCACAACAGGTCGTATAGAGGGAGATGGGTTCAACAGCATCGCGGATGCCATTGTTTTTTCAGACCTCCCAGGCAAGAAAAGAAAGGACTATCAGTACAAATAGTTTTTCTCACATTTTATCTGCCATGCTCTAGCAATCTTGGAAATCTGTTCTGATCTGAAATTCTACTTATTTTGGGAAGATTAAACTACTTTTATTAATAAAAAGCTCAAATTAAATGGGGGAGGGGTAACAGTGGTGCAGTTACATGGATGCTTTCTGTCCAGAGGTTGCATATTTTCCCTTTCTCTTGGTGCGTCTTCACACAAGTCCTCAGTTCCATTCCAAATACATGCAAATAGATGAATTAGTTATCCTCCAAAGTGGTCCTTGATACATGCAGCAAGCATGTGAATATGTACATGCCTTGCAATGAACTGGCACCCTTTCAACATTAGTTCTGTGTCTTAACACCAATTGCTTGCTATGAGAGGCTCTGATGTCCCTGACTGGGATAAAAATGTATGCACTGGGAAATAAATGAATGAGTTACAACTTACACCTTAATAAACTGACAGTTCCAGGAATCCCCTACTGTAGCTAATGAGATATTTCACAATTAAACACAAAAAAAGGCAGCAGCGAGGCCACAGTATACACTGTTTTTATTACAAATAGAGTGAGCGCTTTCATCAGTGTTAATCCACCAACTTCTTCAGACAAATTAAAACCCCATTCTGTTACAACTTAAATACTGTCAAATAGCCAAATCAATTAAACAATTAGAAACATTTTTTTAAAAAGAAATTAAAGGCCTCGCTGCTGCCTTTTTTGTGTTTTATTAGTCGATCTACTTTTGTCTTTTGAGGAGTTTGTTGTGGTTGTTTCTGATGGCAAGCGGTGGAGTAACACAGTCGCAGGCACTGTTTTCCAAAAAGGACAACACTCTGAATATTTCCGATGCTGCCCAAGAGGCAAATGCCGTGGGAAATTTAACAATTTTGGTACAGGAGCTCATGAGGAAGGTGGATTCCTTGAGCCAACGGAACTTGAATTTAAGTACAATTGGTGTTTCTAGAACTAAACACAGGTTATTTAGCCAGCCAGAACTGCACGTGCATTCCGGTCCATCTGCTGACAATTTTAATGGTCCGGTAAGAACATCATCCAGTGGAGGTAATATTAATAGCATCAATAGTATGGACTGCAGTCAGCAATTGGGTGCTGGGCAGAGACTGTCCCCAACTACACACAACGAAATTAGGAATGGACTTTTTCCTTATACAAATAATTTCTTAAGAGACATTGCTTTCTTTGGTGATAACTCGAGAGGTACAGTTGGGGCTAATAACGAACTTAACTCGGTAAGTGCACAACTAAGTCTATTTGATCAGAAGTTGTACAAATGCCGCAAGCTCCAACTAGAGGTGTCTTACTTGCAGTAATGCATAAATAAGAAAGTTGTTCCAAAAGGTCTTCGTCAATGGCGATATCAAGTAGGACTTGTCAATAACTCCATATTTCACCAGGAACTGATTATGTTATTTCACCAGCAAGGGTTTGATTTTTTGGCCATGCTTAATAAACATTATGGGGCAGAGACTGTTGCTCTGAAATCTGAATTGGAACTATTGGAACATGCAATTATAAACAACAATGAGTTTGATAGATATGAGTATGAATACACTCACATCTTTACTAGCATTGAAGCTAGTTTAGGTAAAGTAATTGAAACAAAAAAGAAAAAAACTTGCAAGAGACATTCATGAGTATGGGAGAGGTACTGCTTACCCTCCACCCCCTCTATCACACAATTTTAATATTAATGAGGAGAACTTCGGTTCACGGGATTCTCGCGAGAATGGGACTGAAACTTTTAGTCTAGAGCAGGCTAACAATGGCGCCTCTACACCGGGGGTTTGCAGAAGCGAGCGAATTAGAAATAATCAGCAAATTAATAATGGTCTACAACAGGGCAATGCTGGGGGGGCTTATAATAGTAATGGTCAGGCTAATTCCACTAACCAACAGGATTTTTACAACAACCGAGCAAACCAGCAGAAACACAATCAACACAATTACAGCAGGTCCCAAGGTCAACGCAGGAAGTGTCAGAACTGAAGAAGGAGGTAAATCATGGTTTACCAACAATTTTAGTTAATACTGAGGGGGACTTCAAGATATATAATTTCAGTACTTTAAATGTTAATGAAGAGATTGTCAATGTATTTGCAAAAGGACTGACATTTGTGCCTGATAGAAGGGCTGATCTAGTTAAAACCATTTTGGACCTGAAAATGTTTGTGCATAAGCTTAATTTAACTGCACTCATTGGTAACAACCCTGCACTTACAGGCACATCGAGAGTGTCTAGTTTATTTAATCCACCTATGCAGCCTTTAGCCATTTTTGAAAAGGTCAGCGAAATGGACATTAGAGCTTTACTTGCCAAGGAGGTTCAAAGATGTGCTCTAAAAACTGTTCCAAGAGTGAATTGGAATGCATTGACTTACTGAACTCCTGCAACATTCGAGTCATGAAACCCAATAAGGGTGAGGGTTTGGTTTTCATGGACCAGTTTGATTATTTAGATAGAATGCAATCTCATGTGGCATCTGATGTTTATGAAGTGGTTAGTCTTAATGAGCTTAATACTGCATACAAGAGGGTGAATAATGTACTTAATGACTTATTCCTTGAAGGTAGTATTGACATAGACACCTTACAGTATTTAATCATATCGACCCCTATCTTACCTACATTATTTGGGTCCCCCAAACTACACAAAGATACTCATAACCCTCCTTTTAGACCTATAGTTGATGGGAGAGGATCAGTTACGTATGCATGTGCTAAATTTATTGACTACAAACTAAAACCTTTCATCAAGTCTGAATCACAAATATGCCATGATTCATGGAGTTTTCTTCACTGTATCAACAATTTAGAATATAAAGATGATGATCTGTATACAGTTATTTCACAGGTATTAGGTATTGAATGGGTTAGAGAGTTCCTACATTTAAAAGGGATGGCAAATAATGAGATCAATACCATTGAAATTTTGTTGGAGTTAGTACTAACTAACAACTTCCTGTGGTTTAATGGAACAATCTACGTACAAAAGACGGGTATTGCTATAGGGTTGCCATGTGGCAGTAGTTTTGCCAATTGTGTAATGGCATTTTGGGAGAGGAATTTCTTGTTTAATGATGCATTATACAAAGAAAACGTTGCCTGGTACACAAAGTACCAAGATGATATGTGTTTTATCTGGAAAGGGGAAGCACAACTTATTGAAACTTTTATTTATAACATCAAAACTTTCACTTCATTCCTGGACTTCACATATCCGATAGGACAAAAGGACATTAATTATTTGGATGTGCTCCTGTGTAAGGATAGTTTGAACCAAAGGTATAGAACAACCATCTACCGCAAGCCAAATTATTCTAATGCCTTTTTACATTTCACCAGCAGCCACCCATTACATCAGAAAAAGGCAATAGTGAAAGGGCAAGCGGTTAGGGCTGCTAGAATGATCTCTTGTTGCAGCACTATGTTTAACACTATGTTACTGACTGTAAGTTGTATAAATGTTTCTGGGATCATAACTCATGACTCTTTGAAACTGGTTCATGATACAATCCATTAATGCAAATTCAAAGATTGAACTGAAAGTTCATTGGGCACTTGGACATACAGTTAAAATGTAATAGACATACTCAATTTCTTGTGAGCATACTTGGAAAATATAAGGCACATTGATGTCTTGGGGGGTGAATCAGGAATTTTAAATTTAATCTATGGCTGTTGTGTGTCATTAAAAGCAGAGTTAGGAAAGCTACAGAAGTACATCTGAAAATGAATGTTAAATGATAAAAGTACACTCACTTTGGTAGTAGCCGCGGTGGTGCAGCAGTAGCATTGTCGCCTCACAGCAAAAGGTTCTCCTGTTCCATTCTCGGCTGGAGCACCTTCTGTGTGGAGTCTGTATGTCCTCCCTGCAGTTGAGTGGCATTTGAAAGACATGCATAGGGCATGCCTTCATTGAAGGTTGAGCGTCGAGCTGGCACCTCGTCACTATAAAAATCTACTGCCAATCATTAGCGGACCGGAGTTCTGCTGTGGAGACCCCTAACCTGGAAAAGCCGAGAGAAGAAGAACAACAACACTCACTTTGGTGTGGGAAATGCCCCTTTCCCTCAACCTTCCAGGTGACTCTTAATATTTAGATGAGTGAGGGGATCTTAACTGTCCAAAGAAATAGTTTCCATAGTGCTATCATTTCAGTTGTACTGCTTTTCATTGCCTTTGTCAGTCAACAATGAATTCTTTCTTTCTTTTTTTTTTGATGTTTTGATATTTATGAGTTGCTTAAATTAATTCCAGAGGTACGTATTAGTAAACTCAAGTGCACTCCTAATGACACATGGTATTACTGTCGAAGTAAAGCACTTTGCTTGTGTTGCATACTGAATTAAAGATCCAGACTTTTAAAACATTCTTTCATTATTTGCTGAGACCAAATGAGGTTGTTTCCCAGGATTAATTTGAATTTTTATCTCTACATATGCGATTGTTATCATTTTTCTTAGACAAAGACAAACAAGATTGTAGTATTTTGTATGTGAAGAATTAATATTTCCGTCTAGATTGTTTAGTTTTCTTTTTGTTTTCTTTACTTAATGGGTTGTATATGGAAAAAGGCTACTGGTTCATAACAAGTCACTGTGAAATACAAAAATAGATACAAGGCGGTATTCATAGTCCAGGCTTCACATTTACGTTGCAGTGATCCACAAACAGCAGCACTATGTGGATGTGTAAATCGTGGACTTTCAGCATGAGCATGTAGATGCAAAGGAGTTGTTGTAAACACACACCCCCATCACAAAAGCGTAACAAGCTTACTGCATAAGCGTTATGGGGACAGCTACTACATTAATAAGGGGCCTTACACGTATGCATATGAGTATGTTTCCTAGACATGAATCTATAATGAGCTCAGCTGCATACTAAGTATGTAAATAGCCCTGAACTTATGCTAGTAAGCAACAGTTTTCCAGGAGAACACAGAGATGCGAAGGGAGATCATTTGGTGGTTGCGCATACCAGGATATTTTACTGAATTTGTCGCTTGGGTAAATATTTCATTTTAATGCCTGTGCATAGCTGAACATACTCCTGAAGGGGCCACTTGGGAAAATGTTTCATTTTGGTGCTTGTGCATACCTGGACATATTACTGAAAGGGTCACTTGGGTGAATGTTTTATCTTGGTAATTGTGCATACTAGGACATACTCTTGAAGGGGTAGCTTGGGGAAATAATTCATTTGTGTGTCAGGGAAGTGCTTGTGTATACATGGTCAGATTAATGAAGCAATTGCTGGACAAAATAATTTATTTGTGTCATTTTAGTGGTTGTGCATACTTTAATCAAGAGTGTGCTGGAGGAAATAATTTATTTGTGTGTCAGGTAAGTGGTTGTGCATTCTTGAGTAAACTATTGAAGAGATGGCTGGGGGCAAGTTTGCAGATTGCAACTTCAATATCAAAGGCGAAGCATCACTTTTAAAAACAGATGTGTGTGCAGTGAGAATGTTGCACTATGAATCTCAAAACTGCCTTATTAGCACAGTGCTCTTTACAACATTTCTCATTTGCATCTCATTAGTTTTGAGACTTTCTGCATTAGTGTACATGGCCTCTGTGAATCTCACCTTTGCTACTCTCATTCATAAGCATCAGGAATATTCCTATTGCATTTGCACAAGCGACTATGAATACTGGCCACAGTTTTATTCGTTGTTTTTTAGCCTAGTGAGAGGGTTAGTACAAGAGACATATCAGCCATTACCCAAGCCTTTTGTATACTGTGAGCACATGGACAAACTTACACAAAGCATAAAATAACATGCAACTAATAATTACTAAGAATATAATATTTTCTTCAAAGTTTGCATAAAGATGTGTCTAAAAGGCATTCTAAGTTTATCTTGAGTAGTCTTATATCTTACATGTTTCAATAATACACACAAATATCATTGGCTGTAAATTATTTTAAATTGAGGGAAAAAGTGAACTATCCTGTGTTAAAAAAAGCAAGAACATTTAAATTCATGTTGTATAGGTTCCTTAAGCTTTTGCTTGAAGGTGTGGAGTGATTGTTGTAAGTTCATTATTAGGGGAGTTCATTAATACAGGATCCTCCTTTACAGATACCAGAGAAGAACCATGCATATCTCTAAACCTCTTAGCTCAAGAAATCTGGACAAAGCCTGACACAATGGGGGGAGAAAGGCCCAAAAATAGGAATTAATTTCAAATATTATATGTTCTAAAACTCAAATGTATGTCATTATTTAGTGATTTGCCAGAAAACTACAAATTTTATGAGGAACAGAAAACAAATTTTGAGGCAAAAATCTGGATATTCTGCAAAAATCTGGACAGTTGAGAGGTATGGAACTGCGGTCCATTTAGTTTCAGGCTGGATATGCAGTTTTATATATTGTCAGTCTGTTACAAAATGATAAGCAATATCTGATTTTCAGTAGTTTAAAAGTAAATGAGTTTTAACATGTAATTGTTGTTATTTGCATTATGTCAATGAGCATACTTAATGGCACAACATGGCCCAAGAACTAGGGGTGATGGATTGGAATACCCAAAGTGCACAGATCTGCTGAAGTCAGTGCATTGCCAGGCTGTCTTTTGTTTGACCAGGTCAATTCCATGTGAAACTTAAATGTTTACATGCAGGTCAATAAAATGATCTGGAATCTACCGAAAATATAAATTACCTCAAGGTTCTACAACCTCTTGAGTTGGTTATTAAAATTATGGGTTGCAAGGGGGATAAGCCTCTACATGGGAATTATGTAGTCTTGCTATCTGTTTAAATCAGTGGAAATAGAAGCACATTTGTCAGATCATGTTAAAGTAACCAGGTTCTGGATGCCTAGAAACTGATTGTGTCCAGGTTTTGCATACCCAGGAATGAATTGTGTCCATTATTTTGTATACCCAGGAATTGATTAAATGTCTGGGTTTTATATACCCAGGAATTAATTAAATGTACCATAACTCTTTTCCTAGAAGCAGAAAAAATAGACACTCACTTTTTTTTTTTAATTGCCAAAGGGAATCAAAAACTTCTCCCTCGTCAGTTCCCTACTGCTTGCCTTCATCTTTAAGAACTCTGCTTATAAGAAGTTAAAGCAAAACCAATAGTGGCACCACCTGTACTGAGTTGGGCAGTTTGTATTCTATATTTTTGGTTGACTACTACTCTTTGCAACCCCCTCACCCACTTTCTCATTCCCTCGTATGTTCAAAGGTTCATAAGTGTGTATAATGACTCCAAGGACCCTTTTAAGCCTAGCCATGCATCCCGAATCTCTGAGAACTTCTGTTACACTTGATAAGTGTAAGCAGGGGGGTTGGGAGATAAAATGTTTTCAAGCAGGGGCCTGGTAGATGAACCATTTACAGGATGACTGTGTCCACTAGAGACAAAGGTACCAAACCAGGGATGAATTTCCTGTTCCTCATCCAAATGTCCAAATTACACTTGAATTGGGTTAGTGAGGAACTGTACTTCACATGGATGGGGTGCCTGTTCTAGAGACAGAGTAGTGTCTGGGATACACACTTGTCTCTACAACAGGTCCTATTTATATCACAGGCAAGGTTTAAGTCTTTTAACCAAAGTTTTCCTATTGGTCTTATAGAAGTCTTCAGCAAAATGCCTGTGAAATGCACCTGCATTAAAAATTTTGCTCAGAACACACCATTACCTCTTGCATTGTCTCTTAAAAGAGAGGACACACTACTGAGCATGTCTCTACTGTTCTTGCTTGCTGCACATGGATGTTGCTCATTTTTTTGATATCTTGGTATTGCAAAGTATGTTGCTGATCATTATACATGACTAACATCACACAGAAAACAGCATATATTTCTTTGCATTCATTACTCTGTTTCATTAAACATGTTGCTATGTGCTACTTACAGAATTATTATAAAGTAAACATTCGTCTGTGAATGAGAATCACATAACTAGATAAACTATACAAAAAATTCCAACGTTTGAACATCTGCATCTGTGCCATTTGATTGATTAAGGAAAGCAATTTTACTGCAGGATAAATTATGTCTCTATACTATTTTTTAGGTACAGCATTAGTGGTGGTTTGTAAATAGGAACAGTAAACAGGAATGCACTGATAACATTATCATGCTGAATTCTGTCAGTCCTGTCGCTGCAGATATATATAAAGTGGAATATGCAAAATAAGCTGAAATTCTACTTGTAAAGTGTATGAAGTGAGAGAGACATGGTATCTAAATCTGCTGAGCAGACATCACATCAGTCTTAAAAATGTGCCTTGCTCCTGGTGTATTGACATATGTAGGTTCATGTCAGCCTAATTGAAACACTGAATGATTGCATAATACCAAATTCACTTGTTCAGATAATGTAAAACCTCTCGCTATTAATGTGTAAAACCTCTGGATACTCAGACGATGAAATGTACAGTAAATATGTAAAAATTAAATTATGTCAAAACTTTCTGATTTAAAATGAAACCTAATATAAGTTTCAGTTCTACTACCACTTGTCTCTGTACAAAAATACTGCCACTCAACGCCTTCCTAGAGCAGTTATATTGCTGTTATTATACTATATCTGCTATTTAGTAATCATTAGTGTTCATTCCTATTTCCCTCAATCACCATAATATCCCATTCATTCCCCAGAGGCAAAGATCAGACTATCTGGGAGTGGGACTGTTATATTGCAGATGGATGGAGTTTGAAAGCCAATTAGCATAGTTAGGGTGGGGTGAGAGGGGAAATTGTCCTGGCTGCAAAGTTGTGGGGGGTGTAATCACCCAATCCCCATGCAACTGTGGTTTTTAACAGCAGGTATTGGATTTGCGGTCAAACTTAAACACCCAGTGTGTAGTCTAAACTGTATCAACTGCTTGCTACATTGTAGTAAACAGTTTGCTGCAGTTTAAAAGTAAAAAAATTATATATATTTTTTTTTTATTTAACTAAAACCTGAGTGCTGTAGCACTCCATAAAGATGGAGTATAAACTGTAACAACTGTTTGCTAAATTTGTCGTAAGCAGTTTGCTACAGTTTAAAAAGCAGATTTTTTTAAAGTAAAACATGAGCACTGTAGCCCTCCCTGCAGGCAGGGTATAAACTGTAGCAGACAGTTTGCTACAAATTAAAAGAAAAAAAATTATGTTGGAAGGATTTGGGAAGGACACAGAAATGGGATTTGAATGGCTGTGGCAAGAGGGGGTGTGTCGTGCATGTGGCCACCTGGGTGTCCATCAATTTCTTTTTTTTTAATTTTGCTTTTCAGTGGAAGATTTGAAAGGGGTGGGTTGCATAGATCTGCTGTAATAAGCCAATTGCTTACAATGTATCAATTGCCATTTTTTTTTTTGTTACAGTTCATTTGAAGAGTTGGAGGGGTGGGGCACTGGTTCATATTACTGGCCCAGGGTGGTGATTGGACTAGCTATACAGCTTCTTAAAGTCCTAACCCATATGATATGCTGATTGAAACCTTTACATGTGATATTAAATGGGACATTATGAGGCAAACATCATCACCTTAATGGTGGCATGCCTATCTCTGGACCCCACCCTGCTGTGGCATACCTATCAAAAAACATTGCAGGGAGTAATATCACATACCAGATGTACAAAAAATATATTTCACATACAAAAACAATAAAGCAGCACTCTGATGTGGTAAAACAAACTTATTCTGTTGTGCAGTTGAGAAAGAGAGATAAACTGGTTTTGCTTAGGATACTGATGAAACTTGTATTAACAAAATCATTTGATCTCTCTTTGCCAGCTCTAAAAGGGAATAAAAGCTTGTTTTTATCACACCAGAATGCTGCTTTATTGTTTATATATGTATGTATATCTATCTATATGTACACAGGCAAGTAAACTGGACTATATGAAGACAGATATGATGGAGATCTCTGAGTATATGCAGGCGGGTATGAATCTATCCTTGAGTAGCATCCTATCTTCACCTATGATGATGCCACAGCACCAGCAAAAAATATTGACTTCAACAATTGGCTTAACTTCTGGTGTCACAACAAGGGAATCCAATATCTGTCAGCCTGGGGAGACATGACTGACAAACCACGATGCTTTGCCAGAAATGGTTTGCACTTGTCACTACTTGGCTTCTTGATACTGATAGGCCACGACAAGTTCTTAAATCCTCCATCATAACAAAAATCACTCATGACTACCTAAAGGTACTGCTGTTCAGTGCTAGGAGTTTAAATAAAAAAAATGCACTCCCCAGAAGCACTCCTCACCCTGCAAAATGCAGACGTATGTGCAGTAACAGAAAAGTGGTTCAGCACCATAAAAAGCACCCCAGCTATCAAAGGTTACAATGCCTTTCATACATTTCAGTCCTCCTCCTTGGCTCAGGATAAAACAAAGGGAGGAGGTGTCTTAGTGTTTATAAAGGACAAGTACACTGCTAGACTGGTCCAATAATATGACTCACATGAGCTAATCCATGCCCATATCTTTTCTAGCTACAGATCCCCTAACATGAGTCTGAAAAACCACACCGCCTATGTAAACCAACTGGAATCTGTTAACATTCAGCCTAATACCATACTTATGGGTGACTTTAGCTACCCCTGCATAAACTGGGAGACTTACATAACCCATAATTTACTTGCTCAGAGGTTTTTGGACTTTGTCAATGCAAATGCCCTGGAGCAACTAATTAGCTCCCCATCTAGAGGTAAAAATATCTTAGACCTAGTACTCATGAACATGGGGTGATACTGTTCCATCCTGTTATTTAACTCCTCCCTGGTAAGATAAGACTGCAAAATGATCTCCTTTAGTATTAAAACAAATCTAGAACCCCCATCAAACTACAGATCTATTAGGAACTTTAAACTACGTTACAGGTTATTAAACTTCCAAGCCAATCTGAACCTGGATGACACTGAGGCCTACTCTGAGCTGTACACAAATCAATGTACAACCACATTCATATCAGTATAAAGGAGGCAGTCAAACCTGTGATTACTGGTAAAAATAAACCACCATGCTGGACCCCTAGCATAAATAGGCTATTCAACAAAAGGAAAAAATCCTGTCCAAAACCAAGAAGGAACAGACGAAGCAGTGCAAAAAGACACTTACCAGTCTAAACAAATAAATTAAATTAGAGAGCTGGTCAAATCTGCCAAAGCAAATTATGAGGCAAATATATCCTCCCAGGTAAAAGAGAACCTTAAAGTTTTTTTTTAATTATGTTTGTAACCTCAGGGGAAATGTTCAGCAATGTGCCAGGTTAATCATGAATGGCAACAATTACATCCAGCCTGAAAGTATAGCAAACCTGCTGGCCAACAGGTTTAGTTGAAACTTCTCTCCTCCATCACCTTCTACCACACTCACAGAAATATGCGCAACCCCCCCCCTTGCCAGTCATTACAAGGGAACAGGTCCTTACCGTACTTGATAAAGCCAAAAACACAGTCTCCATGGGTCCTGACAACATTCCAGGATGCTTTTAAAATAGCTTAAAACCAATTCTATCAGGACCACTAGAAAGCCTCTTTAACCACAGCCTCTGAACGGGATTTGTCCCAGAGGAATGGAGGACTGCAACAGTCGTCCCTCTACACAAGGGGGACCCATCAACTGACCCAGGACATGGAAAGAATTATTACAGACCTCATCATTAATGACATAGGAACCCTCCAAAAACTGGACCAGACCCAATTTGGCTTTGCCAAAGGGAGGTCTTGCCTACTCAATCTGGTAGACTTCTTTGAGAAAGTCATCAGGGCCATGGATGAGGGTAAAACAGTACACACCACTTATGCTTATCTAGACCTGGATAAAGCTTTTGATATAATCCCCTACTTGGGGATCACAGATAAACTTACTAAGTTAGGTATATACTCCTACATCATCAGATGGATAGCCAACTGGCTCACTGACAGGACACGTTATCAAGATAGGTGAGAAACGTGTTACTAGTGGTGTCCCACGGGGTTCTCCTGTTTGGTATATACTTCTCTGAAGTGAAGCCCAATGTAGGGGCCTGTGGCTCACCAAGTTTGCTGCTGACTGTAAGCTGGGAGCAATCATTGAACCCCAAATGATATTGACAGCATACAAACAGACCTTAAAATGACAAACAACTGGTGCCAAAACCATGGTCTGAGATTATATGCTAAAAAATGCATAATCATACCCTTTGGTAAATCAGAAATCCCTGCAAACTGTAATATTTGTAGGACACCCCTAAGAGTAGACCCAGTGGTGAGGGACCTAGGAACACAGATGGATAGTAACCTAAACTTTGACTGCCAGGTATCTACAGTAGTGAGGAAATCCTTCAGTGTGGCTCAAATTATAAGTAAAGTCATGGCATCAAGATCAAAGGAAGAAATTGGGCCACTGTACTTGGCTCTCATCAGGCCCATAATTGAGTACAATACCCTCTTCTGCATGTAGCTAAGAAGGCACTTACAGCAACTGGAGCAGCCCCAGAAGTTTCTCAGTAAAAATACAAAGTGTAAGACACTTGTCCTATGCAGATCAACTAAAGGCCCTATCCCTTTACTCCGTCTCATGTCATTTACTGAGAGGGGACTCATGCTTGATCTACAAGGCATTCTCTGATCCAACCCATATGAAAATGTTACATATTTGTAAGGAAAATTATACAATGATAATATGTTCCCTGGACCTGAATCTTATTTCTGACTGTAACAGAACTTGCTGGAGAGACAAATTCTTATCCCAAAGGCTGCCTTGTCTATGGAATAAACTTCCCATCTTCATTAAACAAAGCATGTCCCTCACTATCTTCAAAAAGAATTTTGATAAATGGTTGAAGAACTGTAAATTCACTCCTGGGGTACCCCCATGTCCCTTATTGACATAGGCAGTCTGTAAAATGACTCAGAGCTCCAGCATATAAAGACCCACTACGCTAATACTACCCCATCCCATATCTGGGGAATTAAGACATAATACTGTCATACCCAGGACATTACTGACTAGGCTTGTAAAGGCTTTTGTGCCATTAGCCTAGTAATTACGTGTGAACCTAGGAACAACAGTGGCAAACGTTGTTCTGGAATCCAAATCCAGCACACCTTTAAGAGCTTATTGTATGTTGCAAGCCATTCAAAATGGTAAGTGCTCAGGATTGTTATTTATAGACACTTTATGCCCATTTCACAGTTTGCCACAAGTGAGTTTTAAGATGGAGAATTCTAATTTAGAAAATCATTCATCCCTTAATTTCTCTCTCATCCACATATACCAGATTAAGGCTACATAAACTGTAATTAACTGTAATTAAAACATAGTTCAACAAAGACAACTGTTAATATGGTGACAAAGCAAAACTTTATTAAAACAAAAAAGGATGAGTATTTTTACTACTTAGAGTTAACATATCACCTATGCATCTGTTAAGGTAAGAAATAATACAAAGACAAACAGAATATCTGGCTCTACAAATATAATATTTATTCCAAATGACAGCTCATGTGGGGAGTCAGGAATTTCCTAACTTGATCTCAAGGAACTCTGGCAAAACCAAACATTTTAAATAGCTTAAAAGACATTAGGTATAGTATGAGGCACATATGATATGATAACATTTTAACAAATCAGAATCTTACTATTCCTGTGTTCACATGAAAAGTCCATCTGTGCCAGCATGCTATTGTTCTTTTACTTCATAAGAAAAGCTGAATTCAGTCACATCTTGAACTCTGTTTGACATCTTACAGTCATATTTTGTTAACTTTTGTAGTTGTGAAAACTTCATTAGGATAAGTTATGGCGTAAGCTCCTGTAATATCTTTATGTTGGTTTCTTAGTATTATCTGGAAGCAGTCCCTTCAGCGATTTCCTCTCTTAATTTAATTCAGTATAATGGCTAAAGAATTTTCCTAAGACAGAGAGGGAACCTGTGCTAGCTGCTTTGTTGTCTGTTACTGTAACAAGAAAGGAATGTAACATTTCATCTCCGGCAGAAGTGTAGCTGCTTCACTTGGTACCCTGGGCAGGTATTGTGAACCAGAGGCCCATCCCCACAGCTCTTCAAGTGAAGAGCAAGAAAATAAAACCAATTGATACATACTGGCTTCCTCTCATTTCTAACTCCCCTACGTCCAGTATAAACCTATATGGCTAAACACAGCTTATCTCTTCTCCCACTTTTCTTCATAAACCCACTAATACCACTTCTATCCTTGACTGGATTCTTGTCTCCAACCCCAACCTCTATCACCACCCTGAATTTCTACCCAGCTCCATTAGTGATGACGCCCCCATACACGTCCAAAGATTCCCCATCCATCTCCTCAAACCTCATAAATTTAAAGAATGCAGAAAACTAACTAACTTCAACCCTGATGCATAATAATAATAATAATTCAACAATTTTCTCACCGCTATAGACTGGTCCTTCCTCACATCCCTACCTCTAAATGAAGCTGTTCTCCAGTTCAACTCCATCTTCCTAAACACACAGGATGCCCTTGCCCCTCCCAGAACTGTCAAGGTCAAATCATTGTAATCCCTATGGCTCACCAACTCTACTCGGTCCCTTATCCAAAACAGAGATTTTGCCTGGAAACTCTGGACTAAGACCAAACCTCCCACACACTGCCAAAAATATAGGGAACACCAAAATCTAACCAAAATACACATGAACATTGATAAAAAGAACTTCTACTTCTCAACACAAACTACAGAACCCAGAAACCCTAAAAAAATCTGGAATACTGTCAAATAAATTCTCCACTCAGCAAATCACTCACCTCCCAACCCCTGCCTCACTAACACACCCTAAGAAACTGTATTCATTTTCATACTTCCTAGATACCATCAGCAAACTGATGCAAAGTTCCCACCCAACCAACCCCACCCCTTCCACCACCTCCATACTACAAAACAGCCCATTCTCACTAAATCCTGTTCCAACCACCTACATTAAAAAAACTTCTTCTCAGACTTAAACCATGTTCCTCATCAGGTGACAACCTACCATCTGTCTTCCTAAAGGCTGCTGCTAACTCCATAGCATTTCCTGCCCCCATCCTCATAAACTGGTCAATCAGTGAATGCACTGTTCCTACGCTCTGGGAAAAAAAATGACACAACTTGTCATTATCCAAGAATAAGCCCTCTTCCTGCCCTAGCATCTCCTCACTTGTCTCCCTCAATAAGCCCCCTCGATCCCTCATAAGCTCAGACCAATGTCTGTTACAGATTCACAAACCTAAAAAAATCTATTGGACAGAATCTCTACAGCTACATTCCTGCTCTTTCATGGAACAAACTTCCCATGACTGTCAGAAATACTACCCACATCCATGATTTCAAGAAAACTCTCAAAATTTACCTCAACAGCACCCGGACCTGTGACTGTAATCATCTCACTTGAACCGATCCCTTTCTCTTACAGTATCCTCTCTATTCCTCCCTTCCCTACTATTGACTCACTAACAAACTGCATTGAATTGTACAGATGTCCACTGATGAAATCCCAGTGTGTTCTTTACTAATTCTATACCTACTAGTCACATTAAAGGTGTCTGTTGCTGTTTATCACACTTACACTGTAACAGGCATTCGTGAAATTGTTTTATTGTATATATTTTTTTTACTGTATTTTACTTCAGTCTTATCATTTTTATTGCTGTGTTGTACCGTGGAGCCTCTTGGACATTCACTCAATTGTTTTCTTGAATATTTTTTACTATACTCTACTTCAATCTTGTAATTTTTCTTGTTACGTTGTACTGTGGAGCTTTTCTCTCGGGCTCTCCACTGAAAAAGGGCTCTTGTTCAGTTGGACTAACCTGGTCAACAAATGGCAAATAAAATGAATAAATAAATAAATAAATAAATTATTAGCTTATAGGTTCAAAGGAGATTACTATGCTAACTGTTCAAGTGCCCTTACAAGCCTAGCCAGTTTTACCCAGATTTTACCCAATTTACTATCCCTAGGGGACAGATAACAACAGTCAGCAAGCAGGATCTTGACTTTTTTACAGACTGCCTTTGCCAATAAGGGACATAGGTACCACCCCAGGAGGGAATTTGTGACTTTCCATCCATCGGTTCATATTGCTCTTGAACAGAGTCAGTGAAGGGCTCTATTTCACTTAAATAGGAAGCCTATTCCAAAGGAGGGGCAATCTCTGGAACACCTATCTGTCTCCTCAGCATGATGTGTTTATGTCAGAGATCAGAAAAGCATTATAGGTTCATAGCTGAACACTAGCTTAGCTGCTCCAAAGGACCATTTTAACCCTAGCCAATAAACCATAGTCAGAATCAAACTCTGCACTTTGTGCTTATGAGCAAAATGGGTGAACCATTATGCCAAACCCACTCAGCTAGATCTATGCCCCCTCCCTCCACCTCTTTCATCTGTTCCGCTGAAGAGCAAAAAAGAAAACAGATGTTCCTTCTACTGGCACACCAGCCAGGTGGATAAATATATGACCCCCCCCCCCAGGCCCAGTCATTCAAGTCTTATTTTTGTGTCCTGCCCCCAGCCTTCCTTCAATATCATTACTTCTTTTTAACTGTAGCAAACTGTGCTACAAATGTAGAAAGCAGTTGCTACACTTTATACCATGCCTCCATGGAGGACTACGGTGCTCATGTTTTAGTTTAAAAAAAATATTCTATTTAAACTGTAGCAAACAGTTACTACAGTTTATACCCTACCTGTACAGAGCATTACAGTGCTCAGGTTTCAGTTAAAACAAAAAATATATTTTATTTCTATTTTTAAACTGTAGCAAACTGCTACAATGTAGTAAGTAGTTGCTACAGTTTAGACCACACATAAGGAATGCTACAGCACTTAGGTTTGACCACAAATGCAATACTGGCCTTGAAAAACTGGTATTGCATTAAAGAAAGATCGGGATTGGCTGATGATGCCCCACTCCCAACACTTTGCACCTGGAGCAGTTGCTCCTCTTGCTCCACCCTAGCTATGCTGGTGATCTTAGGCTGCATTTAGAGTGTCTGAAATGCATCTTTAAGCACTCAGAATTACAAAATATGTAAAAAAGTACATTCACTATAATACGTGTTTTTCCTGTTCCTATTACACATCAGTTTAAATATTTTTCACTGATTGATGTTTCACATGCACCAAAAGTCCATTACAATCATAAGAAGAAACTGACACTCCATTTTGAACTTGACAGATGAATACATTTGCAAACATACTCATATAAAAATATATCTAAAACATTGTTTATTTAATAGTACTTTAATAATGTAATTTCAAAAAATGGAACATAGAAATAAAAATCCTAAAAAATTCAAATATGCTTGCCAAAACATCTTGTTAAACCATTCAAATAAATAATGCAGCTTATCCCAATTATCTCATTTCAAATGACCCGCGGTGGTGGTGCTGTGGTAGTGTTGTCGTCTCACAGTAAGACGCTGTCTGGTTCTATTCTCAGCAAGAGCATCTGCTGCATGGAGGCATGCGTGAATGGGCGTACCTTCGTTGAAGGTTGTGTGTCAGGCTTGGCAAGCCAGTATGTAAAAATCAATCATTAGCAGACCGGAGTTCCGCTGTGGCGACCCCTAACCGGGAAAAGCCGAAAGACACAAATGTAACCTCAGGGGTGGCCCATACTCACCTTTAATTGTTATTTTTCCTAGGATGCTATTCAGGTCATCCCCTATGATTGTCAGGTTTAACTTTATCAACAGAAAAAATATATATTTTCTTTCTAAATGTGTACTTGCTACAGTGTGTCTATATAGCCCATTCATTGTGGTTTTACTATGTAAGGCAAAAGAAAATTCTAAAAAAAATGCTTATATCAAGGATAATGTCAAAAAATTCACTAAAAGTTGAAAAATGCTATTAGGCCTACTAAAGCAGCTATGAATTTAAGTTAGCATCTGAAGCTAAGGACAATTACAAATCCTTCTTTAGCTACACTGGGAAACTAAGAAATAGCACCCAACAGTGCTCTGAAGGGATTTATACTGGCACCCTCTACTCTGACCCAGTAGACATTGGCAACATACTAGTAATTAAATTCAAACTGAATTTTTCCCCAGGGACAAGCATCCAAAGCTCAATTATTCCTGAATCTCTCAGACCCACCAAGACTAAAAACACGTTCCTGATGGGATCTGACAAGGTACTTGGTTGTTTATTAAACAATAACAAAAGCCCTGACAAAGACACTCTTTAAAATATTTGACATGAGTTTAGCCACTCACTTTGTCCCTGAGGTTAGGCACACAGCAGAAGGGATGCCACTCCAAAAGGATGACCCCCACAACTGACCCTGAGAAGTATAGGCCCATTAACCAGACAAGCATTATTGGCAAAGCCATGGTACATTTTATAACTAAAATGATAAACTGATATTAAAAAAATCTCATTCGGCAAAACCCACAACAGTTTGGTTTTGTCAGAAATAGGGGTCTAGATTCAATAAAGCCTACACTAAGTGTACACTGTTCTGAGGAACAGACAACACAGACATAACACACACCTTCTTCCTCCTAATTTTAGTTTTCCTACTGATATTCTTGCAGCTCTAAATATCATCAGGGATTCATACAGGTTGCCGCAAAGTGTAGACTGCATGTACACTTGATGTAATCTTTCTGAATGACTAGAAACACAAAAAATATGATAAAAATTTTATTGAATACATATTGTGTATGCTTAGTGTACACTTAATGTATACTTAGTGTAGGCTTTATTGAATCCAGCCCAGCTTGTCTAATGAATCTGGTTAATGTCTTTGAAAGGCTATGACACAACTTGTTGGCATGTTGTCATCATTGTACCATGACCTAGTTAAGGTGTTTTACACCATCCCCATGCTAGCATAGCTAGCAAGCATAATGCATGACAAAGAGATCTCTATGTTGAAAAACATATAGTTCTAGTAGCAAGTGCCTTATCAGAGAATATGAAGGTGACCATTGATGTCCCACAGGGCTCAGTGCAGGGGCCTTTTTAGCTTGGCATTTACATTTCTGAATTCTAAACCATATACCAAGAGCTCTGACTAGCCAAGTTCACAGAAAAAAGAAAACTTGGAGTAATTGTCAAGTCACCAGAATGGTGGCAAAACTGGTGCAAAGACCAACACTTACATCAAGAAAATCACCAGCAGGACAAATGGAAATCACACTGTTTTTATTATTACCAGGTTGAGCGCTTTCATCAGTAAAATTTGACTTCATCAGAACCTAGTGTACAAAAGGGGCTAAGATTAAATGCTAAAATATGCAATATTGTCACATTTGGTGAACAACCTCTCCCCAGCATACAATGTATACAACCCCCAACTCCAAACTGAATATGTTGTTAAAGACCTTGGAATGTGGGTTGATAACTTCCTTTCCTTTGATCATCATGTAACAACAGTAATCAGGAAGTCCTTCTACTTAGTGCCACTAATTGCCAAAGGAATATTATCAGGCTCTTCAGTATTGAGTAGGCAAATAACTGAGTACAAAGCCTCATTTGGGATGTATCCCACTAGACATATCAAACAACTAGGAAGACCCCAGAGGTTACTAACTAAGAAGATCACTGGCTTAAAACCCATAAGCCACCAGAAAAGACAGGAAGGACCATTTCTTTCTTTCTTCTGTATCTTATAGACATTCAAGAGGAGATCTGCATCCTGCCTTCTGTGTCATTAGGGATCCAGTGGTCCTGGATCTTTTGCACCTCCAGAAAGCAAATTGCTCCACAAATACTAGAACCAGGGATCTAAATTTTCAACAGCAAATAAATTAACAGCAGAAGCAAGATTCATTAATCAGTACCTTCTCCACATCTGAAATAGGCTCCCTTGGCAAATCAAGCAGTATGAGTCATTATCTTTCTTAAAAAGGGAAGTGGATTATTAAAGTGGAATTCACAAATTCAACCCTCTTTATCTGGTCTAGCCCTCCTTGAAAAGGAGGTACAGAGTGGGCAATGGCAATGCATAAATGGTTACACGACTCTGTTTCTTTACATTTTGCATGATTCCTATAATAAGTATATTAATTTGTTCTCTGTGAAATTTTTCTGCCAATCTTCCAAATATCTTTCACGTCATACACATATCAACATAGGGTGTACCTTCAGTGTTAGAGTCATAAATTTATTTGTCCCCTATAGATTTTCAGAAATGGATAAACATAAAATAAGGACCATTATTTATATACCTATATTGCCCACAGAACCCACAAAATAATGGACAAGCTGCTCTGTTATTGACCTGCGTCCTTGAAGTCTCAGAGAAGCATTTCATAATGGATGTCAGATCGAGTCCTCTTCATGACAAAAAGTGAGCTAATGACCACCTACTCAATAAGCTCTGGGGGGGGGGGTCCATCAAAATCTTTCAATTGTTTCTAACAATTTTCTTTTAATTTGTAATGAATCCAAGTTTTATATCACTGAAAAAATAGGAAAATCTTCCCTTCATGTAGTAATTTCATGTCTTCTAGTTTACGCAATTATGCCATGCATTAAAATGATTCTAAATGACTCAAAACATTCACATTATTAACAATATTGCATGTATAGTCCATTTTGTAGCATTGGATAACAAGCATCTTAAGCAGTTTTTCCATCTTAAAATGCAAATTTATCATATTTACTCATATAGCTTTGCACAGACGAATTGCCTGATTTCTAATTACTTTGCTTTTGACATATAAAGGATGATGCATGCATGCATGAATATACTCATTTACAATTGTATATTTTCCAAAAAAAAATCTTGAGTTCGGACTTATATAATAGTTCATTATAAACTAATTTAAAATCTACAAAAAATATTATCTTTGTCATAATGTCCATAAAACCATAAAATATAGTACTATTATTATTCAAGTCATTAAACATGTACTAGATTAGTGTTACTGCTAGTTCGCAATAAAGAATATCATTAATAAATCTTTTTTGTAATTGTACATTTGTACAGCGGAGGCCACCACAACCCCATAACCACTCCTCTTATTTGTTGTAAATAACAGCACACTGAACATTAACAGTGTGATTCAACACTAATTCAAACAATATGCAAACAGTTTATATCTCATGATTAGTAAATTAGATCCATGTCATAATCAATTTCTTGCTCTTGTGGAGTCAGTGTGTATAGTGATATTAAATTACTGCTAACTGTAATAAAAAAACATCATCTGTTTTCTGTAAATCCACCTCCCTTAATGCATTCAAAACATTCTAGGAATCTCTAACAAAAAAAGAGCCACCAGAATAAATTTGTTTAATTTGATATCCAAAATAAAGAAAGAGATTTAGGTTGTAGTCCAAAAGCTGGAGCCAGATTTTCTTAATTTCTGTGAATTTTAGGTCTCATGAGAAGGACCCCCACCCTATCTATGATATTCTATCTTTAAAAATTCATTATGAAAGAGTTCTACCAAATTCAAAACCAATGTGGTCCATAACTTTCTCTCAATGTCACTTGTTTATAAAATATTATATCATTGAACAAAGACAGTGATTTTCCATTATATGTATCAACATCTATTATCACCAGGTCTGCACATTTCTCAGCCTTCAAGAATTTGACACTTTGTTTCTTCCTTAAAACCCTAAAGGATTTGCATTTATTCCCCTATTAATTTATATAATCTATGCATGGGGTGCTTTATTAGCTGTGACCTGAATTACTTCTAACAAGTAGATTTAAGAATCGCTAGTACTTATATAATAGGAGGATTAAGCATGCTATGCATGCTGAACTTGTCAGGCTGACCACTGTAGCCTGCTGCTGAGTTAACATTTATGATTTTGTTTTCTAATTATTAATTTAAACTCAATGAATGTGTCTAACAGCTCTGCCATTTTTGTAGGAACAAATTATGTCCATTGCCCTCATCTGTAAATCATCAGTCCCAACCCCCTCAAAATTCAGCAGTTCTCTATATTGATTCGGTCAAATTGTTTCAACGCATGCCATCCTTTCTTTTCATTTCTTAACACTATTGCTTGGTCTTTTCTCATTATGGAAACTGTATGACAGCATGTTTAGGGTAACTCAGCTAACTATGGCAATTGTCATACTGTTACAAGATGGTTATTGTCTTGCTCTACAAATGCCCACCCTCTAAGTTCGATTTGGTTGACAACAAGTAGGCATCTCTTGTGCTTGAGAATTAGCAGATTCTTAATTGGTGAAATTCTTACCAAGTTGGTAACATTTAAGCTAGATCCCTTTCATTCTCTTTATGGTCCCAAACAAGGTTTTAGACTTCTATTTATTGTAATGCAATGAAGAAAAGAAAGAAAAAGGACCATTGCTAATAATGTCTCAGTCTAAAACTGATGTAAGTTTGACACCACACATTTGTAAGCACTGACCATTTTAATGGTCTCGAGGAATCTATTAAATCTCAGTTCTTTGTGGGTTTGCTTTGTTTTTATACATTCTTGGAAATATAATGTTATCCCACATTTTTTTATCAAATTCTTGAAGAACTGTATTTAGCTTTTTAAAAAGAATACCAGCCCACCAGCTATACTGCTGTACCCTGTCCTCTACAAATTAGGCCAGTCAGCCTCATAAGTAATGTTTTTGAAGACCCCTTCCCTTGGCATTGTACATGTCACGGACAGTGGAAAATCTCTAAATTTATTTAGAAGTGCTGCTTATAGGATGTTACAAGAGTAATACCCAGTTTGCCAGTGCACATAGACATCCATCCACATTCAAAGCCAAAGTCCACAAAACAATAAATAAGCAGAAAACAGAAGTAAAAAAAATGAATGCAAACTAAACTAAGATGTAATTTGTGCTATGGTGGACAGAAGATACTTTATTAAAGTGAAAAAAAAAATGTTAAGCGCTTGTGAATTTTGCAAATACTAAGACATCTTCACAGCAAATAATACCACTCATCTCCATGATTTCTCTAACTCTGGTATGTTGAAACAGTGGTAAACCCAAGGGTTCTATTACAGAATTGTGCATCAATGTCACTGAACACAGTTTCTAACAATGTGCACAATTTCAACCACTCCCACAATGCATCCTCAAAAAAGAATCTTCTTTCCCCCTCATGGTTGCAAAGTCAAGCAATCACTAGGACATCAGTATTTTGCAGCCTTGTTCTGCAATGACAGCAATAGTTGTGCTTGAACAGCAGACTGTATCACATGAAATATTTCCATAAATATCTGGTGCCATTGCACAAGTTCTTAGAAGATTCTGATCATTTTAAGGAATTATTTTAGTTCCTTCTGTGCTGATCAGGGGCAACCAGTAAGTCAACTCCTTCCTTTAACAGAGTGAGAGATATCTGTGGCTTGTACCTAAACCTCATCAAATAGTTGTTATGTTGTGGTGGTGCTGCGGTAGCATTGTTACCTCACAGTAAGACGCTGTCCGGTTCGACTCTCAGCTAGAGCATCTTCTGCGTGGAGACATGCATGAATGGGCGTACCTTCGTTGAAGGTTGTGCATCAGGGCTGGTAACTCGGCATGTAAAAATCAACTGCCAATCATTAGAGGACCGTAGTTCTGCTGTGGCGACCCCTAACCGGGAAAAAGCCGAAAGACACAACAACATTGTTAGGGGTCACCACAACAGATCACCAGTCCACTCTTTATGGGCAGTGGATTTTTACGGTGTTGAGTTGCCAGCCTGGTGCCCAACCTTCACAGAAGGCACAAACACACTCGCACACATGTCTTTAAAGTTACCTCAACCACAGGGAGGACATGCAGACTCCACACAGAAGGCACTCCAGCTGAGAATCGAACCAGAGAACCTCTTGCTGTGAGGTGACAACACTAACCACTGCACCACCACGGCAAGTCTAAACCTCATCAAACCGTGGTAAACATTTATGAAGGTTATTATTAACTGCTGTACCTTCTTTTCTACCCCTTGCATTGTAACTGTTTCCGGTCCTCCAGTTCTCAGATGTGCATGCATCAGTGACCATTTGTTACTAGAGAATGTGCTGTCTGGTTATATCACCCAGAAATATCCAGATACTTCTAGAACAGAAACAAGTAAAACAAGTCCTATATCCTCCATAGAAGAGGTGAGATTGCCACTACTGCTCATTGTATAATTTCTTACGCTGTCCCTCAATGCACATGTTATCATTTGAACCTAGACTACAAGTAACAAAGGTAGACATTCTGCCCCATGCAATTAGGCCAGCCCACTTTGAGGAGATTTGCTAAAAAGCAAACATTTACAATCACATATCGAGCTTTAGATACGGAATTCAAGTGTCTCTTCAGCTAAAGTAGAGAACAGTTGTAACAGTGCTCTGGAAGACTGCAGCAACTGGAACATTTTCTTTTAATGCCTTTTGCATTATTAGTATTTTGGACCATTTGTAGAATTATTCTATTGAGCATTTAGAGCTAACTACTCAGAGCCTATGAGACTGTTTCCTGAATGTTCTGTGAATTACATGTTGTTTCAAAGCTCATAGCATTTGTACATTCAAGCAAGATATTTACGTCATTACAGAAAAAAACATGTATTTAATGCAGTTATCTAAATTCTCAGCACCTTTGCAGATATTTCCTGAATCCTCTGCAAATTTGTGATGCATGCATTAGTTGGATAATTTTTCCAAATCTCAGAGCACCTGAATCATTTGTATAAATGCTGTGATTATTAAGAACATTTGTAAAAATCTTTCAGCATTCTAATTCTCCATGTTCTCAATCTCGGATTGGGAGTTGGAACATTTTTTTCTAAATGTTCCATTGGGTATGCATTATAGAGGTTAAGGCAGTATAATAGAAATGTGCAATCCCCTTGTGTTTCATATCATAACTCTGCTTTTTTGTTCAAAAAAGAGAAGGATTTGTTACAAATTGTTTTGAAGAGAATTTAAGGATGTGACAGAGTGGGAAACATCAAAGAGCATAAGGCATGGGAACTTGGAGAAATGCTATAATAACCAAACCATCTATTTTAATAATATCTTAAATATCTATTATTTGCATTGATAGCATATATTCAACCCACTTTCTAACATTCGAAGTACAAGGCTGACTTCCAGGAACTGTATCAGATTTCTAAATTTTTTACTCTAGAACTTGTCATTTGTTTTGTTCAGTAGTTTATCACTGGATGTTTATTAATGAAAAAATATGATACAGGAGACAACTGTTTTAGGAGATACTGCATAAAATTACATCAGCCTTATGTGCATGTTGACTTGGGTCTGTTGAGGCACTGTAGCAATTGCCTCATGTACACTGACAATCCACTACTAATAACTCAGTCTAGTAAAGAATGCAAGAGATGTATCTACACCAAGAATCTTGAATCCCTGCTCTCTCGCACTCAAAACCGTAACACTGAAGTGGATGTTAACTCACCCACCACTACTCATGCACATAGTACCACTACTCAAACTCATAGTTTACATCTAACACAAAAATCAACACACGTGGAGGTTCTCTCAAAAAACTTATGGAATCACCATAGACCTTCAAAACAAAAGACAGTTCCCACAGCACCAATAACACATAGTAACACCAAAGGATAGTGAGGGAAAGGTACTCACAAGAGAGGAGAGTGTGTTGAGTAGATGGAAAGAGTATTTTGAGAGGCTGATGAATGAAGAGAATGAGAGAGAGAGAAGGTTGGATGATGTGGGGATAGTGAATCAGGAAGTGAAACAAATTAGCAAGGAGGAAGTAAGGGCAGCTATGAAGAGGATGAAGAATGGAAAGGCTGTTGGCCCAGATGACATACCAATGGAAGCATGGAGGTGCTTAGGAGAAATGGCAGTGGAATTTCTAACTAGATTGTTTAATGAAATTTTGGAAAGTCAGAGGATGCCTGAGGAGTGGAGAAAAAGTGTTTTGGTGCCTATCTTTAAGAATAAGGGTGATGTGCAGAGCTGCAGTAACTACAGAGGGATAAAACTGATTAGTCACAGCTTGAAGTTATGGGAAAGAGTAGTGGAAGCAAGGTTAAGAAGGAGGTGATGATTAGTGATCAGCAGTATGGTTTCATGCCAGGAAAGAGCACTACAGATGCAATGTTTGCTCTGAGAGTGTTGATGGAGAAATACAGGGAAGGTCAGAAGGAGTTGCACTGTGTCTTTGTAGACTTGGAGAAAGCATATGACAGGGTGCCTAGAGAAGAGTTGTGGTATTGTATGAGGAAGTCGGGAGTGGCAGAGAAGTACATAAGAGTGGTACAGGATATGTACGAGGGTAGTGTGACAGTGGTGAGGACTGCAGTGGGAGTGACAGATCCGTTTAAGGTGGAGGTGGGATTACATCAAGGATCAGCTCTGAGTCCTTTCTTATTTGCAGTGGTGATGGACAGGTTGACAGATGAGATCAGACAGGAGGCCCGTGGACTATGATGTTTGCAGATGACATTGTGATCTGTAGTGAGAGTAGGAATCAGGTTGAGGAGACTCTGGAGAGGTGGAGATATGCTCTAGAGAGCAGAGGAATGAGGGTCAGCAGGGCTAAGACAGAATATATGTGTGTAAATGAGAGGGAGGGTAGAGGAATGGTGAGGATGCAGGGAGTAGAGTTGGTAAAGGTGGACGAGTTTAAGTACTTGGGATCAACAGTTCAGAGTAATGGTGAATGTGGAAGAGAGGTGAAGAAGAGAGTACAGGCAGGGTGGAATGGGTGGAGAAGAGTGTCAGGAGTGATTTGTGACAGACGGGTATCCGTAAGAGTGAAAGGGAAGGTCTACAAGAGTGTAGTGAGACCAGCTATGTTATATGGGTTGGAGACAGTGGCATTGACAAAAAGGCAGGAGTCAGAGCTGGATGTGGCAGAGTTAAAGATGTTAAGATTTGCAATCGGTGTGACTAGGATGGATAGGATTAGGAATCGGTATATTAGAGGGTCAGCTCATGTTGGACAGTTTGGAGACAAAGCAAGAGAGACGAGATTGCGTTGGTTTGGACATGTGCTGAGGAGGGATGATGGGTATATTGGGAAAAAGATGCTAAGGATGGAGCTGCCAGGTAAGAGGAATAGAGGAAGGCCTAAGATAAGGTTTATGGACGTGGTGAGAGAGGACATGCAGGCGGTTGGTGTGACAGAGCAAGATGCAGAGGATAGGAAGAAATGGAAAGAGATGATCCGCTGTGGCGACCCCTAACGGGAAAAGCCGAAAGAGAATGATGATGAACACCAGTGTCTCACCTACCAACCCTGTAAGGCATAACACTCAAAAAAACACATTTTCTTGTCATTGGAGACTCAATAGTGAGACACACAGATGTCCCCCTCACCATGGTGTTCAAGGAGAAAGTCACAGTCAGCTGAGTGTCCCATGCCAGGATTCATCAGATCAAACATGCACTGAAGTCTCTCAGCAACAAGTACCATTATGACTCTCTTTAGTTCATGTTGGAGTGAACGACCTGAGACCTACCTCATTGGACTATATGAAGAGAGACATGGTTGAGCTCTTTGAGTATGTGTCCCAGGCAAGTATGTCTCTAGCTTTGAGCAGCATACTAACCTCACCTAGAATGATGCCAGAGTATAAATAAAAAATGACTGATTTCAATAATTGACTTACTTTTTGGTATCATTCAAAGGGGATCCAGTTCTTGTCACCTTGGGTAGCTATGGTCAACAAACCTCGTCGCTTTGCCAGAGAATGTTTGTACCAGGCACCTCTGGGTTTTCAGCTGCTGGCAAAGGCTATTGCCTCCCCCATAGTCCCTTTCTTAGACAAGGTCTCGAAAACAGACTTACTGATGTGAAATTTGCTAATCATAACAAAATAAGGGTCAAGCTGCTAAACACTTGGAGCTTAAACCAAAAACTGCACACCCTGGAAGCACTTCTATCAGTGAAAGATGGAGATGTGCAGTCACAAAAATCTGGTTCAAGCCCTCAGATAGGACCCCGTCCTTGCAAGGGTACACTGCCTCCAGACAGCAAAATGAACATGTGAGAATCAAAGGAGGTGGTGTTGCTATCTATATTAGAGATAAATTCACCTCCCATCTAGTTAGGCTAGACAACTCCATGGAGTTACTCCAAGTTCAGGTTATGGTGGGTAAGACCCCCATTCAGATCACAGCCAATTATACATCCCCCTCCATGGGTAATGATATGCATGAAGTCTACCAAACTGCAAACAATCCAAATATTATCGAACACTTTTGGTATGGAGGATTTCAATTATCCCACCATCAACTGGAAAAACTTCTCTAGCCTTACTTCAGTAGCGCAAAAGTTCCTTGAATTTGTTAACTCAAATTCCCTGGAACAAATTGTTCATACCCCAGCAAGAGGAACAAACATACTAGATCTGGTCCTCATCAACATGTCAAACAGATGCACTGCTGCAAATGTCAGAACCTCATTAGTTAAATCTAACCACAAATTAGTAACCTTCAAGCTGGCACTAGCACCAGAACTCACAAAGGGTGAAATCAGGCTAAAAAACTTCACTAAGGCAAACTATACACTCCTAGGTGAAGGTATAAATGCATTCCAAGCCCCACCCCCAGCAGGAAGTGGTAACTACACCGAAGCTTACACTAAAGTCCTATACAATCACTTGCATAAGCTTATAGACTTGGATGTACCAGAAATAATCAAAGGCAGAGCCTCAAGTAGAAATAAGCTGCCATGGTGGACATCCAACATCAACAAACGTTACAATAAATGCACAAAGTTGCTGTCCAAGAAAACAAAGGCGAGGCTGGAACAATGGAAAAGCACCTTACATAGCCTCAACAGGCAACGTGTCAAATCCTTTAAGGGCTTCTTTGAGGAAAAAACTTAGCAAGTACAGTCAGGGATAACCATAAGGCCTTTTACTGCTATATACATAGCCTAAAAGGTAGAACCCAAGCATGTGCAGAACTAGTGACCAATGGTATCACACACACTGACCCCACAGAGATACCAAACCTCCTAGCAGATAGGTTTTGCAAAAATGTCACTCCCTTATCCACTCCAAATTTATCACACACTTTCCCCCAAACTCCCTCCCCCACCCTACGCATCTGAAGAGCAGGTCATCAAAGCCTTTTCCGAGGCAAAAAACATAGCCTCTATAGGACCAGACAGCATCCCAGGCTGTCTTCTGAACAGGCTAAAACATGAACTAGCATCACCAATAAATACCCTTTGCAATCACAGCCTAACCACAGACTTTGTTCTAGAGGAATGGAGAAGAGCAACAGTTATTCCCCCACCACAAAGGTGGCCTAGCAACAGACTCAGGGAATTGCAGACCATAATGACAAAAGCCAGTAATATATCCTTTAATAAAAGCACAAAACCTCTCTAGCACCTCTATCAACTGAAAGGCTTAATGCCGAGGCGCTAGAGAGGTTTTGTGCTTTTATTAAAGGATATATTACTGGCTTTTGTTGTTTGGAAAATCTTTTGTACTGCAATTGGTTGTTTTGAATTACAGACCATAAGCCTGCCCAGCCTCATCTGTAAAGCCATGGCACATATCATTCTGGACCTCATAGATAAAGACATAGGTGACCTCCAAGCCTCAGCTGCTACACAGTTTGGAGTCATCAGAGGCAGATCCTGCCTGTTAAATCTTGTGGATTTCTTTGAAAATTTAACCAGGGCCATTGACGAGGGCAAATCTGTGCATACAGTATACCTTGACTTGTCAAACACTTTTGACACAATCCCACACTATGGCATTACCAATAAACTTACTAAACTGAGTGTAAACCCCTTTGTTGTAAGATAGGTTGCTAACTGGCTCACAAACCAGACAAACATTATCAACGTGGATGACTCCACATCAACCAGCATGCTGTGAACAGCAGGTTGCCACTGGTGTCAGTGCTGGGCCACCTACTGTTTGGAATACTCTTCTCAGAAGTTCAGGTCAAAACTATGGGGTTGTGACTGACAAAGTTTGCAGATGACTGCAAACTGTGTGCAATTATTGAATCCCCAAATGATGCTAGTATACTCCAAGGGGGGTCTTACACAGATCAATGACTGGTGTCTTAGTCACAGTCTCAAACTGAATGCAAAGAAATGCATCATTCCCTTCAGCACAAACAATGTCCCTTCACAATATCAAATCAACAACAGTACACTAAGTATCCATGAAGTGGTAAGGGATCTGGGATCACAAGTTGACTGTGACCTTAACTTCAACCACCATGTGTCTACTGTAGTAAGGAAGGATTTCTATGTAGCACATTTGATTAGTAAAGACATTGCCTCAAGAGCAAAAGAGGTGATAACCCCTCTATACTTGGCACTAATCCAGCCCATAATTGAGTATAATGCCCCATTCGGCATGTACCGTAAAAAGCACCTGCAGCAATTGGAGAGACCGCAGAAGTTTCTAATAAAGAAGATCAAAGGACTCCAGCACATGCTTTACATAGACTGACTAAAGTCTGTCACTATAATCTGTATTGTGTAGACTTCTTAGGGGAGACTTATGCGTGGCTTACAGAGCAATCTCAGACCCAAACCTAATGAACTTGCTGCATATCCATAAATCAAATGAGACTAGGGCAACCATTCCACGGACCTAAATGTGGCCTGTGGCTTAAATAGAACATGCTGGATGGACAGATTTGTCTCCCAGTGACTGCCACATCTTTGGAATAGGCTACCAATTCATGTGAAACAGAGCACCTCTATGACAATGTTCAATTGGAACCTGGATGAGTGGATGGGGCAACATCAATTCTTACCGGGAAGAGCACCCACAACCCTCCTGGACATTGACAGTCATTACTAAATGCAATCTTGGGTATTGACTAGCATTTCTGTGGTATTACATTGGGATGAAACAGCTAGGCTTGAAATGACCTCCAGGTCAATAGCCTTGTAGTCTCCTATGATCCTATGTCTAGAAATATGCATAATGATTTTACTGGCATTATGTTTCTAGTCAACTGTGTTTCAATGTCTCATATCTGCATTCATCTGGATATCATCATAACACCTATATAGATATTAATGCCAGTGAGCAGGATTAGTTATTCACATGTCATACCTGTTGGGTGCATACTGCTAAGTTTATTAAACTGGAAATTGTTGGGCTTATTCTAAATGTCGGTGGTGAGCCCAAACTACTAGTAAGCTACTGCGAATAATAGTATTAGATGAGCATTTATCCTTACAAAAATATACGAATTATGAAAATCCAGGATTAATTATTTTAATATGCAAATAGTACATTAATCTTTAAAAAATATACACAACAACAAGATGATAAGATTAACCATTTCATTATCAGAAAGTTCAAACAAAGCAAAACCATCTTAAAAGAATTCACATTTATACATTTATTTTAAAAGGCAAGAATGTAAAGTATTCTAAAAAATACTCAAATTTCTTATCTTTTGCTGCTGGCTTAGCACATCTACTTCATTCAGGAGATCAGCAGAGATAAAGATCATTTTCAATAAAATGTTTAAAGTAAGAACTGACATTGTTCTCCATTCAGGTTAGGTAGTATTTATACTTTTGCTTGGTGAGCAAATATAAAGGCAATCTATTTCAATGCAAAACACAAGCAGAAAATTAAAACGCAAATGTGGTCCTCTGTGATAAGAGTTATCTCTGTCATCCATCCACCTTATTTTTGTAATTATAAAATGAGTGTAATAAAACTAAATGAGTTTGTACTTTATTTTGTTGGAAAGCTTCCTTTAATTTTTATATGTCACATGAATTTAGCTGAAGGCTGACTGAGTACATTCATTCTGTTGCTTGTAACTCAACCAGAATGTGAAATTGTGTGTATTAAGGGAAGACAAAACAGTAAAAGTACATTGAAGTCTTACGTGGTGATAAGTGTCTGCTCTACAGCAAATGAGTTACAGATAAAATACATATTCCATTTACACAGACACTGGTAAAGGAGTTGTCATCAGCACACCTAAAAGCTAATCATTGTCATGAATAAATATATTTTTATATTTATGTTCCTTGTCTTTATACACCAAAAATGGCCTAGGATTCTAATGTACAAACTTCTTACTTTTCCGGATTGATTCCCAAGAGATAAAATCAATACCATCAGTTATGCACCTAGATGAATTATTTTACTAAATCATTTAGCTTTCAATAAGCTTTTCAGTAGTTCTTTGTACACAAATAAGGACATTATTTTACACAAAATCTCACAATAGGCAGTCATTTTTTATGCACACTGTTGCCCTTCTTGGTCTGCATACCTGTGATCTCACAGTTACAGGACCATGGATAATTTTGTTCTGCGGGATCTTAGATATTCTAACAATAACTCATGGCTAGGTAGGGTCTCTATTTCTTTGGAACCAAATCCTATGGCTACTACTTAAAGGACTGAAGAGCAGAATAGGTAGAAGCTCTGTGGGTAGTGTAGAATTGTTGCAACAGGGCTTCATCCTTGGACTTTTGCCAGTCAGATTCGTAGAGCAGATTGAACTGTAGCGATGGCCTCAAATCTATCACCTTCCTCTGAAAATGCTCCAAACACTGTGCCTCATAAACAGTTCTTCACTCACAACTGTTCAAACATAAATACTTTAAAAATCACCCGATTTCATTGAAAGGGACGTCTCCCTCATACCACCTTTACTTATCTACATTATCGTCACTTCTCTTTATAGATGGGAAAGATGGAGCTTTGACTAGATATGATTGGACAGTTAAAGCCCAATCAAAATATCCTCAAACACTAAAAGAAAAGCCCCATTGTACAGTTCTATATTCAATGGGCTTACAATTGATATGTCTACTCTGTGCAATGAATGCTGTTTAACTGGAATTCCAATTGAAATTGATTTTAAAACACAACCCCCAGGCTAATAAAACAACTCACAGTTTGGAGAACTTGTTGCACAAAGCTGCTTATGTTATGGTACCCCATACAGTCAACTAATAATAGCATGGCACATATGCATATAGGACTTGGACACAGTTTTGGTTTAGTTCTTACAGATGATCGTGCCAGAATTTAACAACAGTCAAAACATATAGCCCTGATGAGAATTATGTAGACCACCAACATCTGTCCATTCCCTTCTGACCCAATAATTCCTCCACTGGCTGGCTGCAGCTACATTGACAGCCTGAGCAAAGGTCTGGCCAAGAAGAACTATCATCTTAGAGCATTTCAGCTTCCTTTTATTAGTTTACCTACCAGACATTTTGCCTCCATGCCTGTCATTCATTCGTATCAATGCGATAAAGCTGATGTACATCCCAAATGCATGCAGCAGATTTGATGCCCAGGGCCCTCGGTGTGGGTTGTAGTCCTTGCCAAAAACCCATTCTCTTCCCCTGAGATAGATGTAGCACCAAAACTGCAATATCTTTCCTAGCCTCATAGGCACCTGGGCTACTAAGCAAAAGTCACATTCAAGCTTTTGTCTCCTGGCTGTCAAGTTCTAATATACTTCGGTCTGCATGATTTGGGTCTACCTATTTTACAGAGCTTTGGTCCCAGAGTAGAATGTGTGTTCTGCTCAGCTTGTATGCAACAAGATGCAAACTAAAATTATCATAGTTCAAGTTTTTAAATGAGGGATTAGTCACATCAGCATCACACATCAAATTAAAATAATTCCTTTCTTTGCTAAACTAGCTGCACTCCTTTTTATTTGATTCATCATTCACTTTTTTCAGTTTAATCCGCTTGAGTTTGTATGTTGTATACAACTTTATTATGTTAAACTTTTGAGCAAAATCAGCTGGTGCGCTCCTAAACACTTTCGCATTGTTTTTACATTTGGAAATGATACACATAATGGCGACTTGAAAATAATTTTACCTTTCTCATAATATATGCAGGATATAATGTATATTAAATAATATTCAGGCCATGACTTACCTGGTATGTGTGTGTAGATAATGTCATCCATTTCATTTTTGAAGTACTTGGAATGTCTTGAGATGAGCAGTGCAGCAGTTTTATTTTTTGTTCCTTTCTTTTCTATTAGTAAGTAACCCCTGTTAAGGGTCACCGCAGTGGATCACCGGTCTGCAGATTGATTGATCTAGTGAAGATTTTATGGTATTGAGTTGCCAGCCTGCAGCCCACCTTTCACAGAAAGCACACACACACACATAAGGACCTACCTGCATGTCTTTAAAACTCACTCAACCACAGGGAGGACATGCAGACTCCACACAGAAGGCTCTCCAGTTGGGAACTGAACTGGAGACCTTGCTGTGAGGCGACAATGCTAACTGCTGCACCACCGTGGCCTTGTATGAGTGCAGAACCTAGCTACCAAGTTTCCCCTGTAAAACCACTTCTGAAACCTTACCAGTATCTAATCAAATAAAGCCAATATTGGAGCTCTAGACTTGTGACTCTGAGCTACAAGTCAATGACCCCAGGTAAAACTGAATTTCTAAAACTTTTTTTTGACGTCTCTCCGGGGGTGTTGCACAAAGAATAGGAAAACAGAAAGGCAATGGAGCACAACTTTAAGCAATTATGTGATAAGTAGAATTGATATAAAAGCTTTTGTCTTTCCTTTTCGATGAAATGCTTGTTTTGGTTCTCATACTTCTGGTCTTTCCATACCTCTCTGATTCTTCCATAAAAGACCCGCGGTAGGCATATGGCAGACATGTTGGAGTGGCATCCAGTCAAATAAAACCAATATTGGAGGTCTAGTCCTACGATTCTAAGCTAGGTAGATTAAAATCCAGTTTCAGTTAAGCATTTATTTACTTTATGTTCTATTCAGACTCCACATGAATTGGTCTTCAGTCCATAAGATTACAGTGTAAGAGTCTCACCCTATACACAAACATAAGTGGAACATTCCTCTTAAAGAGTGCATATGATGCTGATTGGGTAGCTCGTCATAAATATACCTGTCAGCCATATTGCTTCAGGAAGCAGGGCACTGAGGAGTTGACTAGCAAGCTATGTGTCCTGTTCTGTATCCATCTGACTATTACACAGTCTACAGCATAACATTTTTGCAAGTACTATTGTATAAAATCAGGACTGGGCAAGTTTTTAATAAATATTAAAACATTAAAAGAACTTTAGGAAATGATTTCCTTAGTCTGCAACCACAAACTGTACAAAACAGAACACACTGAAAATAAATAAAACTGTTTATCAGAGTATAGCAGTGAATATTAAGGGTGGGAGTGTGGGTCAGTCTGGTATTTAACCACATTTATTCACATTGTACCACTTATACTTCATCCTCACAGAATAACTGCCACAAATATGGGTAAGTACTGCACAAGCCCCCACCCCCATCACCACCACCTATTATTGCTTAACTAGTCTTTTACATTGTTTAGGAAAAAATAGCATCAAATTATTACATTTAGTACTTATCATTTCAGTGTTGTTTATTGATATATATATAGGCAATATCTTCTTGATATAAGTTTCAAGTGAATGACAATTATATGCTTCAGAAAGCTGAAAGCTCTTCCCTTTCAGTATGCACTTGAGTCAGGAAGACAGATACCTAGTTTTCTACTCAGTATGAACTAATCCAGTGGCTAGATTTAGAAAAGTATGCCTAATGATAGTACAACTATTGTCTAGCATTTTTGTAATACCTGGACGTGAGCCAAATGATATCTCACAAAGCTAGTTTCCATAGTATGGATTACTTGCATAATAAATTGCCTTACTATAATGTTATAATTAGTGCACTGATGCTTTCATGACCTGCCAAACGATATAGTTGTATTTTTTTATATGCAGATTGGTCCAGGAAATCTTAAACTGGTCCAATCGTGTGCTGATACAGTTCAAAATATTTATTATACAATTTACTTTATCTTTATGCAAAATTCACATAAATAAAGGTGTGAAGCTGAATGAATTCCACTCTATTTAGAATGAAATGTTCTGGTTAAACTAGTCATTTTTTAACTTGCATTTTTTTCTTGGTTTTAGGTAGGCTGATTTTATTTTTCTGTTCCCAGCAGTCCAACGGGCTACAGAAGCTCAAAAAGTAGAATGTGCATTTGAGCCAGCTGTAATCATATTGGTCTCTGATCATATTATTATTCAATTTACATTCTTTCCTGCCTTGGGTCTGTGAAGCTCAGTTCTGATTGCTGAATGAATGACTGGATGAATGAATGAAAGTACACAGACCATACGCTTTTCATTCCTTGAAATGAACATGCATCATACTGATTGCTCAGAATCCCTGGAGAAAAAAGGGACATATAATTATTGAATTTCCAGCAGTTATTAATAATAATTCTGTTTTGCCTGCTCTCTGTCATTTAGTAGTTTAGCTTAGTGGACTGGCTTTCCGACCTGCTTACTGAAGTTTTAATTCTGCAGTTCTCATGAGTGACTGTATTTTGTAAGTCAAAGAAAATAAAGAAAATAAGTTTGAGTCAGTGTCAATTCCAAGAAGTGCCTTTGATCAACCATCTGACTTTCAGACATACGTTGCACCTTATATTTTGTGGAAAAGAAAGAAATATTTAATTTACCACACGTCATGCATTTATGAACTGGTTTATCTCATTAGCCACAAACCAAGCAATGTACAGCGGTATAGGTAAAATACATATGACGTTTACAGGAGCCAGTCAACCAGTATGTTTTTGGAAGAGAGGGGACCAGGGACACCTGGCGAAAAGCTAACCAGACATGGGAACAGCAAACATCAGGAGTAAGCCAGCACTGCCCCATGCTGTCTTATATGTTCAGTATAGCAACAAATCCAGGGTTTGGTATAGAAGATATATGCTAGTGTTCATATACAAGAATAAGGAAACATAGACTTTTTTTTAATTGACTGGATCATTATTAATTGCTTGGGTCACATAGCTTTTTCACTATTCTGTAGAACTGGTGATCACCATTTCATATTTAGATAATGTCCTGCTTTTTCTGCACGTCTATAATATGTTTATGTTTTTCAGTACCATTGTTAATGTTACATGAATACATCCCATGCATTTTTACCTTCTATGTGAAAATGTGTTTCCTGACATCACTTCTGATCCATCCTACTTCAGTTTCCAAATTATGCATACTTGTTTAAGGCAAGGAGTCTAGGATGAGAACAGATTGCTGCCAGAGGAATACACAAACTCATTTAAATCTCCACACTTATGTTGTCAGAATTTAGAAAAAAGACTGACTTCTTGTATTGGATCTTATATTGGATCTCATTTATTACTGAAATGTCATAATTTAGTCTTTAGTATGAACTGCTCTGCAGAAGCATGAATGATATTTAGAGACCATCTGACTTTCTGATCTGGGACAATAGTCAGGAGCCATTGTCACCTCCCAACTCCTCCTCTTATTGTGCAGTCCTTTGTTGTTGCCTTGTGTTATTACAATAGTACTTTTGTAGTATTGGTGTAGTGGGTTTGTTGATTCTGGGATACAGTAGGGTGGAATATTTGTAGGCTAAGTGACTGGAGCTTTCAGCTTTCATGGACACTGGTTGGACTGATAGTTATGTGTATGTTGCTTGTTTTGATTCTGACAGGTATGCAAACATGGTCTCACACACACACACACACACACACACACACACACACACACACACACACACACACACACACACACACACACACACACACACACACACGTACACACACACACACACACACACACACACACACACACACACACACACACACACACACACACACACACACACACACACACACACACACACACACACACACACACACACACACACACACACACACACACACACACACACACACACACACACACACACACACACACACACACACACACACACACACACACACACACACACACACACACACACACACACACACACACACACACACACACACACACACACACACACACACACACACACACACACACACCAGTGCAAAGTACTAAATCCCCCAAACACAAGCACTAAACCTCAAATGCACTCATATCATTACATCCCTCACCAAACACACTCACCAACACATATTCACTGTAAAACAGCTTGCAGCCCACTAAGTTAGAGCTGTGCCCTCACACAACCACACTATTGGCATGCAAATTACCAAAATAGACTGTTGACACAACTTCTTAAGTAAGATCTGTGTCAGATATCACTTTGCATTCTTATTAAAAATAAGGCAGGATTCAAGCTGGAATTCCTTGCTTAAACCACAGTTTATTAAATTACAAAAAGAGATGAATGCTGTTGCTCCTGTCAGAGCTTCAGCAGGTCTAAGTTACACACAGCAGCAACAAGTAATATATATTTCTCCATTTCCCATATACAGCCATGTAAAGTACAAAGAAGGCTTTATTCCAAGAGCACTTAAACAGATCACGATGACAGAGACTGGAAGAGTGATACATTCAAAGTTGCATCTTTATTGCAATTCGTGCTGTTAATTACTTATCTGTGTAAGTATAAAGCCATTGTATATCTGCCCGTTGATTATTCTGCTAGGTATAATGTCAAATAACTATGGGGGAATTAGGTCCTGCATTTTTTTCCATTAATATAATATACAACGAAACAGATGACAGTGAGACTATACCCTGTGTAAAATGCTGTGATGCAAAAAGAGAGGAGACTGATGGTTAACAGAATTCAAAACAAAAGTCTGATGCTAAGTGCAGAGGTGCAATTAAGATTTACCGATTGTGCGTGTGAGTCTAGAAAGTCTCAAGGAGCCAAGATCAAAATGCTTTCAGGGCTAGTATTAGGACAAGCTAAAAGAAAAAGTGTGATGATGAAGCTATTACAGAATTCTTAAATCAGGGACAGTGTTTTGTCGGAATATGCGTGTGTGTGTGTGTGTGTGTGTGTGTGTGTGTGTGTGTGTGTGTGTGTGTGTGTGTGTGTGTGTATGAATATTCCCAGGCTCAGGAAAACATAGGGGAGAGGAAGGGTCAGAGATGTGCCACACAAAGTCAGAAATGTGCCAAACCAAAACATATGTGATATATATATATATATATATATATATATATATATATATATATATATATATAGACAAACAGATAGACATACATGGGTTCCTATTACGTTGTCGAAAGACAACAATGTCGAATGCACAGAAGAGTGAAACCGGCAGATATCGATGTTTGGATTGCGGGATCGCAGTACAGTGAAGATTGGAATATTTGCCCTTTCCTCACTGTGCTGTGATCTCGGAGTTGGTATATATATTTAGCGGGGGGTGTGGTAGGCACAGACCCCCACAATAAAAGTGTCGATATTCTGCCATTTCGCTCTCCTGAGCATTCATAATTGTTGTCTTTTGACAACGTAATATGAACCCACATATACATATAGACATATAGACCCATGCACACAAATGTCTACATATAAAATGGTGAATGTATATGGGGTTATATTAAATAAATAACCTACCTAAGCTTGAGCTCTCCACAGGATTATTAGTTTAAGATGCTTTTGCCTATTTCTGTTAATAAAGCGGGGCTTCCTCAGATCTCACTATGTTAGTATGTACCATTGTGGTAGTTTATACTATTGATCAGACATATCATAATATGAACAATTCAACTTGACATTAAATTAATCCTCAGATACCAAATATGAGTAAAAGAGTTGCAATGGAAGTAAAAGTAAAAATAAAAAAATCTATCTTAAACTTCTTATAAAAAATAAAATAAACAAATAACATCTAGTGCTAAAGATAAAAATTAAAAATACAATGTAAGCATAGATGTGAAATATAGCTATAAAACAAAACAAAAGAAAGATAGTATTGATAGCATAGAATCCCAATTCAACACGCATTTCATCAAATTCATAACATCCCTCATAAACAATAATACTAGCACACCCCTAACAGTTCCAAACACTCCAGGGTCCAACCATACGTCTTTTTTCATCAAGCCAATACAAACTTACTACAAAAAAAAAAAAACTCCTGTACAAATTAAAACCCTCATCTCTTGCAGCTGATCTGCTCCCAAATGAATTACTCAAACTGGCTGCTGATACCACCTCTTATCCTATCTCAATACTAATCAACTGCTCTATTTCTGAACAATTCGTACCTAAGCTATGGAAAACATCCCATATTATCCCGCTACATAAATGTGGTCCTTCCACAGACTTCTCAAACTACACACCCAATGTTATTCTCCTTCCTCTAGCCAAAATTCTGGAAAAATGCATTCACAAACAAGTCCTTGACTAATTACTTAAGAATAACTTCTTATCCAACTTGCAGCATGGTTTCACACTAATAAATTTCACCAATGCTGTACACTCCCTAAAAAATCAGGCCAACTAGTCCCATCCATTTTCCTTGACATGTCAAAAGCCTTCAGTACAGTATCCCACCAAAATCTACTCAACAATCTTTCATCCAACAACCTCACCCAATCCTATCATATTTGGTTTCACAGCTATCGTTCTGATAGACAATAGTCAAGTGAGATAACAATCCCCCCCCCAACTGTCTCTCTTGGTGATCCTCAAGGTTCTATCCTTGGACCTGTACTTTTCATCATATTTAGCAACAAGCTTAGCACTGCCACTCAACCAGCCTCCATAGTACAATATGCTGATGATTCCTCCCTCATCTACCATGCCTCCATCCTTCTTAAATTCCAAAAAAAAAAAAATATCACTCTATGACATAGAAAGCTATCTTACCAACCACCAACTAATACTTAACCCAAACAAAACTAATGGTCTTCTCCAAAATCAAACCAAAAAACAACCCCCCTCCATTATCTATTCCTCCAACAATACAAAAATGAACCTGTAGATCAAACAAGACTTCTAGGGGTCATAATTGACAACTGCCTAAAATCTGACAACCACATTGCATTCACCACCAAAAAAGTTCACATTAAACTTGACTCACTCTTATAGAGCCAAACCATTCCTTACCAACAACACTAGACTAGCCACAGCCAGAACACCTGCGATCCACCCTCCTATACTCTGCTCACATCTTCACCAACTTGTGAAAAACAGACTTAAGTCAACTACAGTCCTGCTACAATAAGATAGCCAAGTTACTTACAAACCAGCCAAGTGCACACCACTGTACCACACTTAACAAACTCAATTGGATTGAACTATCTAACCTGCCATCACTGAACCAACTAACCATCGCCCACTCCATCATCTTTCAACCTCAAAACTGCCCTGTTGTCAGAGACCTAGTTCAGGTGAATACCAATTGCAGATCCCTAATGTCCTCTGATAAACTTCTACTAAAGCTCACAAAATACATCAACACCTTTGGGACTCCATATTCTCTAACAAAGTGTCCAATACCTGGAACGTATTACCCCAACACATCCTAAACACCTCAAATTTTCACAAATTCAATCTGCTACAGAAGGAACATCTTACCAATCATTGGCTGTGCTCCTGCTCGTCGCCTGGCTAATTATATCAACTAGACAACCCACCCCCTTCCACCTTCCAGCTGTAGCTTCCATAACCAGGAAGCACTCATATGACTGATATTTTTCACAAACTGTGACATCATTCTATATTTGTACAAACAAATATACCAAGTGTACCAAATGGATCTTTTCCCTTTCTCTCACCACTCCATCAGCTTCTTTTGCCCACTACCTATTCACTGAGTTACACATATTATTCATTATGCTATCTAGTATTTCCTACACCCATGCTCTCACCACATAACTCATCTTAGAACTACACCCTGAATTTGTTATAATGTAAATCTATAATGTTTTGTCTTCGCTGCTATTTTATGTAACGTTATTTTTCATTTCTTAAATTTTGACTATGTTTACAAACTTATCATCTATGTTAACTGGAAATACTAAATATTTGTAATATGTGTATTCTAAATCATGTCAGTACTTCAGTCGATGATTTTTGGAGCTTTTCCTCCCTGGGTCTCTGCTGAAAATGGGCCCCAAGCCCAGTTGGACATCACCCGGTAAATAAATGTAAAATAAAATAAATAAAAATAAATACTTGCATTACTGTGTTTTAGTAAAAGTTGCTGTGTTCCAGTTTCTTCAACTCGAGTTTGCTCTTAATGGAGTATGTCCAGTCGAGTCCAGTTCTCTTTTCTCTGTCTTTGCATTCAGACTGCTTTGTAATGGGCCTGATTTTTAGTCTTTCAATGACATGAAGAAAAAACTTTTCATAGTCCCTGCAGACATCAACATGTTTAGACAATAGGTTGTTGGAAGTTTTGAAACCTGATGTCCGAGAGGTGTTTGGTCACTCCTATCCTGAGAGGATTAATTGTTTTTCCTGTGTAGAATGCTCTGTATTTTATGCAGATTGCCTGTGTGTATGTGTGTGCATGTATGTATGTATGTATGTATGTATGTATGTATGTATGTATGTGTATATGTGTATGTATGTATGCATTCATCCTTTAGTCTCATTCCAAACATCTTTAAAAGTAGATCTGTTTAACTTTTACGGTTCTGTTTTTCACAACTTCTCCTGTTATTGCCTTTGTAGCTGCTTTGCCAGCGATGGTCTGCATCTGTCACCCCAAGGTTTCCAGATACTGGCTAAAGCTCTTGCCACCCCTATGGTGCCTTTTTTAGGCAGTGTTCCAAAGACCAAATTACCACCATAACAGCTATAAAAACCTGCAATCTGAGGATCATGCTGCTCAGCGCTAGAAGTCTAAATCTCAAGATGCACTCGCTCGAAGCACTCCTCAAAATGGAGAACATTAACATTTGTGCTGTAACGAAGACCTGGTTTAAAGCAGCAGAAAGCACCCCTACGCTACCAGTCTATAACTCATTCCACACCTTTTGACCCCAGAAAATGCACCAAAGCTCCAAAGACGGTGGTGTCTCCATATTCATAAAGTTTATGCACACCTCCAGACTAATAGCCCAGCATAATGCATCAGAGATACTTCAGGTACAACTAACAGTGGATAAGATGGTGATTCAGGTCATAGCCTGCTATAGGTCCCCAACCATGTCCCAAGACTCTCATTCCACTTTCCTAAGCACCCTGGAAACTATTAGGGTCCAACCCAACACTCTCATACTGGGTGACTTCAACTACCCCTCCATCAACTGGGAAAACTACTCATGTACCAATACACTTGCCCAACGCTTCCTGGAATTCATTAATTCCAATGCGCTGGACCAATTAATTCTTACCCCCACTAGCGGAAGCAACATCCTTGACTTGGTTATTACTAGCAAGGGAAACCATTGCTCAACACCAATAGTCAATTCCTCCTTGGTTAGATCTGACCACAAACTAATTACCATGGAAATCCACATCTCACCCACACCACCAGCAAAGGTAACCATCATGAAAAACTTCTCCAAAGCTGACTTTGGGTTCCTAAAAACAGAGGAGGATAACTTCACAGAACCCATGCAAATGGAAAATAGGTGCATGACCACCGAATCATACACCAGTGCACTGTACGAACACTTACATAAATGCTTGGAACTAGCCATACCTAACAGAACCAAGATGCTCTCCTCCAAAAAAGGAAGCCAATCTGGTGGTCCCCTGTCATTAACAAACTCCCCAACAGAAGGAAGAAACTGTTGCAGAAAAAGGTGAAGTCCCAAGACTGGAAAAACTCCCTTATTAGACTCAACAAAAAGTTGAGATCCCTCATCAAAACTTCTAAAGCTAGCTATGAAGGCAGAATTACAGCAGATACTAAAAACAACCACAAAGCCTTCTACAGTTATATCAAGAATCTCCATGGCAATACTCAGATTTTCTCTGAGTTACTGCACAATGCTACTTCCTATACTGAGCCAACAGATATTGCCAACATACTGGCCAACAGATTCAGTGGCAACTTTACCCACCCAAGGACCAATCACAATACTGGAAGAATGCCAGGCACCCAGCATTACTGCAGCACAGGTTAAACCTGCATTGTCCAAGGCTAAGAAAACAGCTTCCACGGGACCCAACAATACCCCTGACTGTGTTCTACATGAACTAGAAAGTGAACTGGCACCACACCTGTTCAATCACAGCCTCATGTCAGGCTTTGTCCCTACAGAATGGTGCACTGCTACAGTCATCCCTCTCTATAAAGGGGGAATGACTACAGACCCTGGGAATTATCACCCCATTAGCCTGACGAGTCACATATGTAAGGCTATGGAGCGCATCATCATGGACCTAATTAACAAGGATATATGGAATCTCCAAACACTGGATCCCACACAATTTGGTTTTTGTGAAGGGTAGATCATGCCTGCTCAACCTGGTTGATTTCTTTTAGTCAGTCACCAGAGCTGTGAATGAGGGCAAGGCAGTTCATACAACCTACCTCGATCTGGCCAAGGCCTTTGATACCATTCCCCACTCAGGAATTATTGACAGACTCACCAAACTCGGTATCAACCCCTGTATCACTAGGTGGGTTGCAAATTGGCTCACAGAAAGAATCCATAGTATGAAAGTAGCAGACTCCAAGTCAGACTGTTGACCAGTCATGAGTGGAGTCCCACAGGGATTGGCCCTGGGTCCTCTCCTGTTTGGCATCTACTTCTCAGAAGTCCAGGCCAACACAGAGGGACTTTGGCTGGCCAACTTTGCTGACGATTGCAAACTGGGAGCCATTATTAACTCCCAAAGTGATGTAAACATCCTACAGAAAGGCCTCACTGAGACCAACGACTGGTGTCGAAACTATGGCCTTAAGCTTAATGCCAAAAAATGTGTCATCATTCCCTTTGGGAAAAACTCATTTCCCACTAATTACCACATTCATGGTAGCCCATGAACACTGAAGGTGTTATAAGAGATCTGGGGACACAGGTTGACAGCAGCCTCTCCTTCGAGCACCACATTGCCACTGTGGTCAGAAAGTCCTTCTGTGTGACACATATCATTACCAAGGGTTTTGCATCCAGGAAGAAAGAGGTCATCATCTCTCTCTATTCTTCCCTCATTAGACCAATCATCAAATATAATGCCCCATTTGGCATGTACCTCACTAAACATCTGCAACAGCTGGAAAGGCCACAAAAGTACCTCATGAGGAGGATCCTAGGCCTTAAACACATTCCCTACATGGAGAGACTCAAAATACTCCAGCTTTTCTCTGTCTCATAACATCTATTAAGAGGCGATCTCTGCTTGACTTACAAAGCCATGTCTGACCCAGCCCTGTTAGAAGTGTTACACCTAAAGAAATCCCAATTCCTCCACACCACATGCTCCAGGGATCTCAACATAATTATCACAATCAACAGAACATGCTGGAGGGACAGGTTCATAACCCAGACACTGCCCATGCTCTGGAATAGACTTCCCATACATGTCAAGCAGAGCATCTCACTGGCCCTTTTCAAGAGAAATCTTGATGAATGGATAGGAAATAAAAAGTTCACTTCGGGGATCACTCCAGTGGCTCTTCTTGATAGAGACACTGGGAACTAACAGCGTTATGATGCCAGGTCACTTCTATGGACTAGGATTATAAAGGGTCCAGGGCCGTTGGTGTAGTACACACCTATGAACCTAAATGTTATGTATTCAAAGGTATAATTAATTATGTTTTAATTAAAATAATATTGCATTTCATATATATATATATATATATATATATATATATATACATATATATACATATATATATATATATATATATATATATATATATATATATATATATTTCTTTTTTTAAAACAGTGTTTTCTACCTGGAGTATACAGCTGGTGAGATGTAATTGCGTGGAACAATGATTTCACATGGCATTACTGAGTGAAGACATGGAATAGCATATGTGCTTCTTTGGAAGTTGAAGTTTTTATGGAGTTCTGCAAATATATGCTGTTTCCCTCTTTATAATTTTCCCTGGCATTATGCCACATTGTAGGCTGTTGCTGCAAAAGAACAAGGGACAAACCTTTCCACATAAAGGAAACACAAAACTAACACCATTTATTTAGTTACAATATTGCACATTGGCAGTCTGTACAGCATCAGGCTTATTTCCCTCTCCCTGAGATTCGCACTTTCAGTTAATGTGAGGGGCTACCAAATTGCTTTAACTCCTTGTTATTTTGTTTTACTTTAAATGGATTTGATTGATTAGATGCACTTTTATGTAGCAGACTCTGCTTCCTGCTATTAACCATCACTACTGCATGTGTTCAGAACTGAAAAAAGCCTTAAAGTTATCACAGCCTTCAGTAATTCAGATCTCTGTCATATGTCTGATACAGTAGCAGAATGCACTTGATTCGTCAACATCAGGATGTGGGGTCCACTAGTCTGGACATTTGTGCATACCGCACCATTGTGCCCTGCTAGAGAATGAAGGTATCTGAAGGGTTTGAGGAAGGTCTCCTACCTCAGTTTGTTTCATTGCATAGAATCTTATAGATAGAGGGTGACAGAAACCATGTCTCAGAAATTAGAAATTGGGGAGATAGGGTTTCTTTGGTACTGAAGAACTAAAGAAGCCATATATTATATGGATGATATGAAGAAAAGAAACTGAAAAATGCACTTAGGAGATGCTCCTTTTTTTGTATTCTATTGTTTTTTGCCCCTTGCCTGCTGACCATCAGGCTTTAAGGGGGTGTCATTCTCACAGCCATGAGGGTGTATTGTGCACTCCCTGACATCATGACAGTATTTTCACTTATAAATCTAACCTCTGCCCTTTATGGTAATGTGAGCACTTGCATTACTACACAGACCTCCTATACTACCTCCATTCAGGCATGTGTGCTCCACCATATTCACCAACAAGGGCTGCCATCACCAACTTTGGTGGCCATACCCATATACTCTTGACCTGGCCTCCCACTACATGCTTAGCATTTGGTGTCCAGTCGGCCCTGTCATTGCATCTGTGGTACAAGCCAAATGAGAACCATTGTCCTTCCCCTCTGGGATGGGTCTATCTATCCTCCCTGCCTGGGCCATCAGGCTCCCAAACCACTAACCAAGCTCAGGTCATTACCTGGACTTCTGTCGGTGCTTTCTCCCTGTATACCATCAGTACAGATTGACTGACAGATCTTCTTTACTACAAAGAGCAGTAGTGCTACATTTGGCACAGTTATGAGGAACCCACAGTACATCACCACTAAAACTCTTTATCCTTTGGGCACCCTTAATGACTTTCTGCTGGTTTTTCCACCATTCCAGTATTTTCCTCCTCTGATAGTCACTGATAGATGACTTCCTGGTTGACTTAATCCATACAGTTTGGTTAGAGCAGAACTTTCAAATTAGTAGGTAAGGGGTGCTGCAGCCATACTGACATGCATATTTCATTGTAATCTCTTTAAAATTTGCATTACTGCACTGATAATGATGAATACTTTGGCACAATTCTTTTTAAATTTTGCTACCAAAATATATAAAAGAAAGTGTTATTTGCATTATGCCTTTGTGGCAACTATGTCGTACATAAAACAATTGTCCTCTTATCATCTACTTATAAACAATCTGAATGCAGGAAACCAGCTTATGAGCTACACTGACAATAATTTTTATTCAAGTATTATTTGTATCATGAAGTTTGCATCATTAAAATTGCAAGCTGAGAGTTTGGCATAATAGTTAAGGTACTTGCTTTCCAACTACAAGGTGCTGAGTTTGATTCTCGCATGGGGTAATTGGCTATGTTTTAAATTAATCACAAGGGCATTTAACCTAGTTCTAATTTGTCAATGACATGTGGATTCATTAGACCTTTTTGTTGGTGAATATTTGTAGTAGAACAAAAATAGAACAAAAGGTAGGAATAAAGAAAAAGGTGGCATGGGTCACTTGGGCATACTTGGAAACACAGTAATGGTACATGCATGTATATATGTGATATGTGATGTGTGTCTGTGTGTGTATGCAATATGTGTGTTTATTAGAGAAAAGTCTAAAAGTAGCTATCAAAAATATGTTTGTCTTTCACACCAAAGAACATCATTTATACAGAGTTTAAAATGAGCATTTGTTTTGGAAAATACTTATCTGTTTATTGTGAAGTAAACATTTACCTGCAGTGTCTGTAATCATAAGCATTTCATTCTGATATCTATGAATTTTCATTTGCAGACTGATTTAAATGCATTTGTTTTACAATAACTAATTACACCCTAGAGGCTCTTCTTTTTTAAATGTTTTTCTTTGGATGTATTGATTTTTTTTCTTCAAACACATGTACAGTACTGTGGATACATGCCTGATATAATTAAAAATAAATGATTATTTGTTTTATTCTCTGTATGCTTCCTGTTTTGCCTCCCATCTGTAAACAGATATGGAGTCCAGCAATAACAAAGAAAGATGAACATAAGCAATGTTTTTCTCATATTAATATTTAGGATTTATGCCTGTCATAGTTATAATCATCAGGATATCCCCGCTGAATTCAATGCATATCCTGTTAAGGTATCACAGCCATGTATTTACTTACCTTTTATAAAAGGCTTAACCTATGAAATTTGTTTTATAAAAGATATAGAATATTTTCATGAAATATCCTCCATATTTATGTAGTCTCTTTTTTTGTAACCAGATAAGGGAGAAGAGTGATTGAAGAGTGATACATGAGATCATAACAAAGTAATCAGTGGCTACACTAGTGTCAGAACATTCAGGCCACTGTATAACTTGGTTCACATTTGCCCAGATCACCTTTTAACATAGCAGCAAGGTTAAATAATGAAAATTAGTGGCCATTGAGTGTGGTATGAAACTATGGTATCAGAACATATTGACAATTTGACAATTTATCCACGCTTAGATAAATTGTTTTCTGGCTTTGCATTCAATCTGGCCAATAACCTTAAACTTCTTATAGGTAAAAATACTTGAATGATCAGTCAATTCAGTGGTCTGACCAGATAAGAGACATTCCTAAAAGGCAATCATTTTACTTCTCTTCTCATGAAGCAACCATTTAGGTTATGGGAGAAGTACTTCAAAAAGGAGAGCACTGTCTGAACACTGGAATATATACATTAAACTGAAACTTGAAATGATATCAGAACAAACGGTTCAACAAACAAAGGAAATCAGTATTAACATAGTGAACTAAAGCACGGCCTCAGTGGGAAATGCCAGTGAGTGGCATCTGCAAATTTATCGCTGTATAAAATGAGCATGCAAAATACCGAACATGTCACACAACTGAGAATGCAGCCACAGCAACTTCTAAGAGACCCAAACACTGTGAAATTAGATTAAATATGTAACAGGTTTAAGAAACAGCCTTCCCCTTCAGAAGTATTTAGACCATAATAAAGTAGGTAATCAGAGAACAAATGAATTAGTAACCTAATATATGCAAACAACCATTCTTGAATTATAGCTAAACTCACTAAACTAGGTATAAATCCCTACATCACAAGATGGGTTGCCAACTGACTCACTGACAGAACCCACACTGTAAAAGTTGCACCCTCTAAATCTGACCTCAAACCAGTGACAAGTGGAGTACCACAGGGTTCAGTTCTGGGGCCGCTCCTGTTTGGTATCTACTTCTCTGAAGTACAGGCTAACACAGAAGGCCTCTGGCTAAGGAAGTTCACAGATGAGTGCAAACTAGGAGCCATAGTCGAGTTCCCAAATGATGTGGACATCCTACAGAAGGGTCTCACTGAGACAGATGCCTGGTGTCAGAGCCATGGCCTCAAGATCAATGCCAAAAAGTGCATTGTCATCCCCTTTGGTAAAAACTCTGTATCCATGAACTACCACATAGGCAGCAGTGTACTTAACACTGAATGTGTGATAAGAGACCTTGGGACCCAGGTGGACAGTAGTCTCTCCTTTGATAATCACATTGCCACAGTACTCAGGAAGTCCTACTACATGGCACACCTCATCACAAAATGATTCTCATTCAGGAAAAAAGCGGTCATTGTTCCCCTCTACTCGACACTCATTAGACCCATTATAGAGTACAAAGCCCTTTTTTAAATGTACCTCACAAGACATCTGCAGCAGCTGGAAAGGTCACAGAAGTACCTCACAAAGAGGATTACTGGCCTCAGACAGATGCTCTACACTGACCATCTCAAAAAACTCCAGCTTTACTCCGTAGCATATCGCCTACTCCGAGGTGATCTCTGCCTAACATATAAAGCTATGTCAAACCCAGAGCTGTTGGACATGCTACACCTAAAGAAATCCCAATCCCTCTGAGCTACATGCTCTAGGGACCTAAACCTTGTCAGCACAATAAATAGGACATGCTGGAGGGATAGATTCCTGTCCCAGAGACTTCCAATACTCTGGAACAAGCTACCCATCTATGTCAAGCAAAATTCCTCATTAGCACTCTTCAATTAAAAATCTTGATGAGTGGGTGGGAAATAGGAAATACACCCCGGGGATCACTTCTGTGGCTCTGCTTGCCTGTGGCACAGGAAAATAACTTTCTTGGGTGGGGTAAGCCAGGGAACCTTGTTGGCAAGGCTTACTTAGGCCCTTGGGTCGATAGCCTAGTACCTACCTACTACCTACGAACCTATTCATAACTGACTTCACTCCATCTAATGTCATTAAACCCACACTCTCTCCAGCAACTATTGCTCACCAACTGCTAAAGTAGCTAAAACTTTACAATGATGGCAGGCATCATTCTATTTTTAGAAATCCTGACATCAGACAATTAAATCCCTCCACTACAATCCTCATGAATCTGTCTTAGTGGAGATTCGCTGCATTCATTCTTTATTCTACCACATTTCCTGCCCAGTAATAACCAAACCACAAACTCTTTTAATTAACTTGTAACTAACAACTTGTATCATTTCACAGGTATGAGAAGAAGCCAAAACAGTATTGATATGTCTTCTAAAACAACAGACAAATACAGTCAAATGACCTTACTGTTCATACTATCTAAAATGTTTGAAAGATTTATATATTACTATAGTCCCATGATGCAAAGGGATTAAACCCTGACTTTTGCACAGATGACCCATGTTTGATTAGCAGCACAGGGGCTGGAGGGGATGAGAGCAAGAGTATGGAAATGAGTGTCCATTGCTGTCTCACCCATCCTGAAAGGGAGGGAGGTATCTTCATCGTCTGTCCTATGTGGATCATCTGAAGTCACTTTATTCTGTTTCATACAGACTACTCAGAGGTGATCTATGCCTTGCATATAAGGTGATCTTTGACCCTGCTTTACTGGAAATTCTGCATATCCACAAGTCAAATGGTACATAAATTACTTGCTCTAAAGACCTTTACCTGATAGCTGACATTAATAGAACATGCTGGAGGGACAGATTTGTCTCCCAGAGGTTACCACAGCAATGGAATGGACTCCCACTTCATGTCAAACAGAGCACCTCATTGGCCCTCTTCAAAGGCAATCTGGGCAGTTGGATGGGTAACCATAAATTCACCCCAGGGATTCCACCTATGTCCATCTTGGACAGGGGCAACTGGTGCTGATTGTGTAAATAAGGGTAGAACTTGACTAGACTTGTAAGGGCCCTAAAGCCATTAGCCTAGTAACTTCCTATGATCCTATGATCCTATGATCTCTGGCTGGATGCTTGAGTAACATCCAATGAGAGCAGCAAAGTTACTCCCATGGAGAATGGGCCAGATGACATCATTCTGCCCAGGATGCATAGCACTAAACAAGGGAAAAAAGGTGTCTGGAGACACGAATGCTTTGCCTTGGTAAGCACCATTTGTAGAGCTCAGTAGTGTTGCTGGGGAGTTAAGGTCTCCATAGGATTAGAAGGGGAATCTGATGGCTTTAGCAGACTATCCATCTCCTCATTCCCTGTCTCTTGCCTATCTGATGAGCAAAGGGGCTGATTAGGTCTTCCAGTGAGGGAACAATCAGGCCGTATGGTTGTCACTAATGCTGCACTTGACTGGATTATGCACTGAGAGAGGAATTAATAGTGGCCAATGGGGTTAAGGAAGTGGACCTATTGAGCAAAACTAAGAGTATGGGTGGAAAAATTGTCATGTATTGCCAGCTACTGAAATATATCAGCAAATGTTGTTTTATAATTATAAATGGCATGATTTCAGAGCAAAACATTGTACTTGCTCTCTACTCTGATCTGCATTCTGTTAACCACAACATCTTGATGCACTACCTGCTAACCTTGGATTTAAATAAAATAATATGCTCCTGGTACGAAAACTACCCCAAAAGCAAAGTATTCAGGGTATATATTAACAAAACTTTATCCAACAAAAATTATATACTCAAAAGATATCCTCTGGGATCATTTGTGGGACCCTTACTCTTCTCTGTATTGATCAGCGACCTGACAGTCACTTTCCTGACTTTTAATGTAGCCCAGTTTCACATACAACATTGTAACTTTGTTACAGAATCTCCCAGCTACTTTCCCTTATTGCATGCCAAATGATTGTCAGAAAGTGTTCTGATACCAAAACTTGACTACGACCTTCGATTATTGTACAGCCGATAAGGCACTAATACTCAAAAACTCCAGCTAACAGAAAACACAATGTGGAGATTTGCACTGCTGTCTGGCATCATATTTCATCACTGTACCTCTTGTACAAGCACAGATGACTACCTATTCAAAGCAGAGCAATTCTGATACTTAGAATATTACATTCAAATTGATCAGTTTAGATCACTGTCTAACCCTGAAAAACATTCTGTCAATTATGGAGCTGAACTGGAGCCTAAAATTAACCCTTAATGGTAGCATTGTGCTAGCCAGTCCTGAATTCAAGACAACAGTTGGTGAGAGAGCATTTTGCAAACTCAGCACAACCACTTGGAACCACATACAATCAAATCAAAGCACTTAATTATCTCACAGTGTTTAAAACCAAACTTAAGGACCATTTGCAAGAAAAGTGTGCATGTAAGTGTTTTATGGACTCTGCATAGCTATATTACATTTCTGTGCATTTTTGCAACAGTGCTTGTTCAAAGATTGCTTATTTCATTTTCCTTTTTCATATGAATTACTGCAACATTGATACTTGGTAAGTATTACTCTTGAATAATGTATAATTGTTAATACTTGACATTATTATTCTAAAATGTTATTTCTAGTGTTGTAGCACTCTAATGATTGCAAAAGAATGTACCATTATCTCTTGAACTGCAAACAGACTATTTATGACTATGTATGCTTTACTCATGTTTTATTTTATTTTATTTATTTATTTATTTTGTATCTGTTGACAAGGATAGTCCGACTGGATATGTGTCCATTTTCAGCAGAGGCCCGGGGAGAAAAGTTCCACATACCAAAAAAGCAACAGTACATACATCACTGAGTGATAAACTCAGGCAGCAGTGCTTTGTAAGGAAAGGTCACAATAAGTGAAGGCTGAATTGGTTTTATAACTGAGTAATGGGCAGTGTTCCAGGAAAAAAGTAACTTGCAGATAAGGCTGCAGAGATATCAGGCTGTTTTATGTTCATGCTTCATACTACCTCGCTTCATTTTTCTGTACTGTGCTCATCTATGCACCTGCATCATGACTGAAAATGGTCTGAAGACCAGTTCACTTACCAGGTAAACAAATTCCAAATAAATAAATAAATGGCATAATCGTTTTTAAGTACTTATTCCCTCCAGTAGAGCTCTTTGAAATGTATACCTTTAACTCCCAGTGGGTGTGGCTTCAGTCTTTAAAAAATGAAGTTATCACCTTACAGTTCTACCAAATACTAACTGACAGAGGTCATATATCAATACAGTTGTGTTTGCCATCATGTATGCTTCAAGATAAAATATTCTAATATCTTGTATGTAGTATGGTTTTGGAATTATTAATGCAAATATGAACAGGCAATATTTGATGCCTAGAGGCACAGTAGGAGGTAACTGCAGAAACGCCTGGAGATGTCACTCGGCTGTAATGAGTTAAAGGTACTGCAGGACAATCTCCAAATATATTGGGTTCTGTCTGACCTTAGAACAGCCTGATATCTCTGCAGCCTTATCTACAATTTACTTTTTTCCTGAAACACTGCCCATTACTCAGTTATAAAACCAATTTAGCCTTCACTCATTGTGATCATTACAGAACTGCATCATGTTCAAAAGCTCATTCCATAGCATAACTTAACCTCAATACAAATGTGACTACCATCAGAAATTAATAAGTACATTATAAAAAGAATACTGTCCTCTATGGAGGCCCAGGAGCCCCTGGATCTGTCGCTGACTGTGGTTAGATGACCCACATTTTAATAGTGTCTCATGACCTAGAATAGCCAAGATGGTAGTGGGAGAGGCACAACCCTTTTATCAGTTTTCCAACCAGGGGAACTGGGATATGTTGACACCCACTTGATGGACCCATAACTCTTGGCTGGAGCCAGGTGCCTGTTATCCAAAGTAGATTGCTGAACAAGGAGGGCTGTTGGATTGGCTACCAAAGCCAGAGATGGTATGCCCTTGCAAGCTGCGGGTGTGAGAGTGTGCATGTTCCAGTGGGAGGGGCATAGCTAGCTGTTGATGTGATATACTGGCACACATTGCCATTGATGGAGGAGCTAGGGAAGTATTTAAACTCCCCTGAAGGATAGTCATACCTTGACTAGCTCCTACTAAATAGTGAAATGAACAGACTCTAATGAGTCTCGCCTTAATGGAGGAAAAATGAGTACTACAACTCTCACTCCACTGGACAACAAATGGCAGCCAAAACAGCAGAACACTGGTTATCAGGCACGTAAGTACAGATAAGATGTAGACAGAAAAAAACTGTCCTTAAAGTAGTTGCTTGTCATGGCAACACTGTCTCACACTTATCAAATTCCTGATAAACATGGCTTTAAAGTATTTGCTTTTTTTTAAGTTATTAACAGATATCTTAAACACCTTTAAAAATACTTCATTACAAGGTGGTCTTTGTATTCTTTTTTATGATGTCTGATGATCTTCACTATGTTAACTGTAAATGTTTAGATTCTGTACCTTAGTGCAGTGTGTATCATGTACCTCATTAACTGCACACACATGTTTTTGTTACCTCTCTGCCTCTTACATTAGTCTGCCTGTGATTTCTTTGTAACGGATGACTTTATAATAGCATTTGTCATCCTATATGCATTGTGTCTTGGTCATGGTTCAAAATATAAGATTAGTCCGATTACCTGGCAAATAAAATTACAGAAATATAACAAATAACCAAGAAATCAATAAACTCTCTTTCTCTCTCTGTCTCTGTCTCTGAAGGAAAAAGGCCTTAGCTGTTTGTTAAGGAAAGAGATAAAATTACCAATTGATATATTTCAAATTTCACACAAGTTTTACCTAATGCATCTTACAAACAAGGAATACGAAAAACTAAAACAGCTACAGCACCTACTGGTGAATTGCTCCAGACAAAACAGCTTAAAGTTGTATGGTGCACTGACGTCCCTTAATTTAAACAGCAAGAAAAAGTGGAACATAATTGCTTATTTGCACAGAGTAAGTGTACTTAATGGTACTTTCCAGCCAGTGTAATCTTCCATCATAATATCACCTGGGCAGGCCCTGTTCGTCAAGTGACAGCTCTCATCACTACTGCCAGTGTATGCATTAGTGCTGACGTATTCAGATTCTGTACGGGCATCTTTAGCGACACTCTCCTAATAAAGATGATTATTGTATCATAGCTAGGAGGGATTAAGCGACAGCCAGCAGCAGAATGAGAAGAAAGCAGTGTCTCTTTCTGTTGTAAAGAATGAATGTTGTCAAACTCTTAAATTATTTATCCTTTGTTGACTAGGTTAGTCCCGCTAGGCTGGTAATCTGTTTACAGGAGACACCCAAGGTGGTAATTATACTACTAGGGGAAATTTGGCCAGGGCGTTTGGGAACTTTCTCTACTATTTTCTATAGGTAGCATTGGATCTTTTACATCCAGCTGAGCTACCATGTAGGGAAATGGGGCCTCAGTTTAACATCTCATCCAAAGGACGACACACTCAGGAGTGCAGGATTCCTCTCGCTCTGCATTGCACTGTTAGAAATTCATCTACCTGGTGTGGGAATAGAAGCCGCAGCATTCTGCAGTAAAGGCAAGTGTGCTACCTGTTGCTCCAGTGAAGTTAATGATACTGCCCACTACATTTTCCTTGTCCCTACAGGACAAAATAAATAAATAAATTAATTAAAAAGTGAAGGAGAATCGAGAGAAAAGTCTATTTGATGACATCTAACTTAAAGCTTAGCTGAAATTAATGATATTACCCTCTGTATTCTCAAAAGTGAATGAGGAATGCGGGGGAGAAGACATTTGACAAGCTGTCACTCAAGGTATGGTTACCGTCACATCGTTTCATTAGTGTTGTGGTAGTTTGGCAGCTTGTGTCATGCCAAATCAGGTATCCAAGTGAAGATTCTGAATGATCACACCCTGCACCATCATCCTCATACAGGCTTCACTGTAGCCTGGTGAAAGTACCAAAAAACAATGAAACGCATTCTTTAAAATTTCCATTCATCTAGAACAATGGCAACAAAATATAATGATAATAATAATAATAATAATAATCATAAATACTATTCTCTTTCTTGATTAATGTCAAAGTTAGCAGTTACTTCTCTGTAGATGCATCAATGTACACCTTGAGACCATGATCAAGCATTTGCTGATTACAGTCGGGTAGGTGACAGTAAGGTAGAAAATTAACATAACAAATTACGCAAATTCAGGTTCTAATTAAACAGAGCCAGTCCTACATGCATTACAAACCATACCCACACCTACTGACTCTGTGTGTTTGGGAGAATGGAACAGTGATAGCTGAAATATACTGTGTAACCTTTAGGGACGTGCATTTGGTACAAGTGTAAGAGCTCAAGGTGGATTCAAAGTCATTTAAATAAAATATTATTGGGAAAAGAATTATCATCCTTATGTGCTGGCTATATGAGGTTGCATTCTACTCATTCAGCTTTTTACATTTTTCATTTGCTTTTTTTTTTTTTTTACTTAATTTATTAAGGTTTGAAGATTGAAGTTTTGGTAAAGCCAAAGCAGCAAGCATCCTTGGTGTCCTTGGGGCAAAACCAAAACTTCAAGTGAATTTTAGGCAGTATGATCTTGGCATGAACTATGTACTTATGCAGTTGATCCAGTGCTATAGAAAGTAAGGTTACTAATATCTTGGGTATCTTCAGTGACTTCACTTGCCACTGGCATTGTTTTATGCAAGCTGGCTGCAATTACACCTTATACTGCTATACCCCCCAAATCACTGCACTAGTTTTAGAAGACTCAGCATAAACATTCGGCTGTCTGGTCTACTTTCTGAAAATGACAATGTCTGACGAGGACTTTCTCCAAATATCATACATTAGGGGCAGAATTCCTACCTTGAGTGCTTCCTAGCATAAGAATGATTTGTGGAGTCCAAATATCAAGCATTAGGGGCAGGATTCCTGCCTTGAGTGCTTCCTAGCATGAGAATGATTTGTGGAGTTGGTTTCATTGCTGTGTTTCTCATACTCTGCCTCATCTACATCAGCCATTACATCACACGCATGTCAGACTATACAGAAATATATTTTGAGGGCTTTTCAAAGACTAGGCATGGTAATCCATCCCTGGACAATGACAAGAGGTGTGTGCTCCTTCCACAGACCACAGAAGGCACTTTGGGTATAGGAATAGTTGGAAAACGGCTGTTGCTAAGTTTTTTGTAAGAAAAATGTATTACATCCTGTATTGCTTGGATGTGGACAGTGTGACCATGGCACTTGCACAAAGTCATACAATATGTTCTTATTGGACTCTGTTATCTCTGTGAGACATAATTTTAGGGAAGCTGGAGCAGACATTCTTCTTAGATTTGTAAATCATAATATCACTGTAAATTTTATGGGAACATGGTGTATATATATATATATATATATATATATATATATATATATAGATGTGTGTGTGTGTGTGTGTGTGCGTGCGCGCGCGTGCGTGCGTGCGTGTGTGTGTGTGTGTGTGTGTGTGTGTGTGTGTGTGTGTACATATATCTAGTATATATCTATCGATATATATATATATATATATATATATATATATATATATATATATATATATGATTATATTTAACCGCATTGCCATTTTACTTCATTGATAGGAAAAAGCAGTGCTTCATTTAATCTAAAACTCATTTGATCCGCACTCATTCCATTGACTATTTCATATACACTAAATTTACTTCCAAAAGCTTTTTCTGCAGGGATGCATTAAAAAGGCATAATAGGAGGATGAAACATTGAGCAAAGCAAGAGAAAATATAGCTAGAGTTGTTGGGGAAGAAACTGAATGAAACACTCTCACTTTTTACCTTAGACACAAGAAGAGGATACACCTTTTGCAAAGCAAGGGTAAATATAGCTTGACTTAAATAATTGAACAAAAAATGTTGTTTCTTATTACCCTGCTTTCAGCTGTAAAGTTGTTTACTGTACACAGCAAGTAAGGACAGGGAGGCAGTAGCATATAAAGTATTAATGCCAACACCTTTTGGAAACGTAGTGATTAGGCTAGCACATATTCATATACTAGGAAAACACCAAGGTGTGGACAGGAGCAAAGCATGGATTCTAGCAAGTTTTACTTTCCAATTATAATGAAAGAAGTCAAGAGATTTTTTGCTGGTTGCTCTGAATGGCTCAACTAGGCTTTAAAAGTACTTTGATTCTAAGACCTGCCATACAGGTACCATCTGAATATATTGAGCTGGACATTATTGGGCCATTGGTAAAATCCACTCATGAGTTTCAGTACATATTGGCATATTTTGGACTATGCAACTAAATATCCTAAGGCTGTCCCCTTTATAAGGATAATGATAAATCTATAGCTAGGAAGCTATTCTAATTATTTTCCAGGGTAGGGTGCTTAACTAACTACTCAATGACCAGGGTGGTCCATTTATACTTCACACAATGCACCGTCAGTGCCAATCTTTTAAGATTTATCAGACAGAAGAATTAGCAGAGTATTTTAATCAGACATTAAAATTTATAATTAGAAATGCTATTGAGGAAAATGGTAACATTTGGGACCAATTAATATCACACCTTATATATGCCAGTAGAGAAGAACCACACGCCTGAACAGGGTTCAGTCCTTTGTAATTATTGTATGGCAGGCCCCATTGTGGACTGTTAGATATTGCTAGTGAAGTACTGGAAGAAGAGTAACTATCATGTAGCAATGTCATGGATCACTACCAACTGGCAGGCTGAAAGTTGTGTTGCCCATTGTATGGTTACACATAGAAAAAGCCTTGGGAATTCCTGGCTGGAGATCAAGCATTAGGTTTGTTTCTCTCCACACACAAAAAAACAAAAGGTTTTGGCTAAATGGCAGTGTCCATTTAAAATAGTGGACAAATTAAACACTAAACGAGAGGATTAGGCAGACTGATGAGAGAATGCCTGAACAGATATACTGCATCAGCATTTCTAAAACATGGAAAGACACACAGCTCTCTGGTTTAGTTTAATGACAGAACAGATAGAGCAGTGCAAGTAAATGACACACTGCCTATGTCACTTAAACAACAGATAATGTTTCTTTTATGAACCAAGGAGCCATTTTCAGAATTACCTGGCACAAAAAAGTGGTTCAAAACCATACTGAGGGCATTGCAGGAAAAAAGGTTAACTTAAAACCTTGCAAAATTCCAATCCCAGGAAAAGGCTGTGTAAAAGGAAGTGGAAAAGTACTTTTTAAACCCAGCCATTCATGCCCAAAGTTTCTCAATTATCAATGTAAACAGAATAGAACAGTTTTGGTATATGTCTGTGCCTTAGGAAATGTAAAAGCTGACCCTGCCCATATGGGACACAGGCAACAAGCCAGGGTGAATTAGCGATTTATCATCCATTGGTCCAAATTGCATTTGAATAGGCTTAGGGAAGAATTCTACTTCACATGAATGAGGAATCTTTTCCAGATAAGGGATAATCCCTGAGACAAATGGTTCCCTATTATATTGTTGAAAGTTTAGCTTGTCAAAATGAGAAACATCGACAGCAAAACCCCAAAATGGCAAAACCACGAACAGCCACCTAAGCGATTTTTTTCTCAAGGAAAAAATTTGCTTGGCCGTTACAGAGAATTTGCCCTTTTCCCCGATGTAGAGTGATCTCGGAGTTAGTATATTTAGTTGGGGGTGGGTGGGGGGCACAGCTCTCCACATGGGGTAGTGTGGGGGTGAAGGCCATCACTTAATTAGGGTTTAAAGGTTGTTGTGGTGTCTGTCGGCCATGCAAATTTTTTCCATGGGAAAACATTCAGTTAGGTGACCGTTCATGGTTTTTCCATTTTGGAGTTTAGCTGTCGATGTTTCGCATTTCGACAAGCTAAACTTTCAGCAATATCATAGGGAAGGGAGACACATACTGGTCCCTCCAACAAGTTTTGTTTCTGTCACATGTGAGGTCTAGATCCTTAAATCAGGTAATTTTAGTGCTGTTAGTTTTACAAATCTACAGCAAATCAATCAAGACTGGATTGGGGAATGCCATGTAGATTGCCCTTTAGTAGTCTGTAGGAGACCAGTTACAGTGACAGGACTTTGAGGTGGTTCTCATAGGATGTGTTATTTACATCCTGTATTCTTTTAGTGAGGCCTGTCCGTGGCCACTCTAGCTGTTGGAAATTCCTGTTCAGGTACTTGATAAAGGGTGCATTGTACTTGATTATTGGTTTAATTAGGGCTGAATATTGTTACTATGATCTCCTTGTATATGAATGACATACCCTTACTTATTAGTTCCACTACATAGAAAGATTTTCTTACTGGCATGGACTCATGGTGATCAAAGTTCAGGTTACTATCAACCAGAGTTCCCAAATCCCTTACCACTGAATCTACTCTTAGGGGAATGTTACCAATGTGGTAAATTTGCAAGGGTGCAAATGCAATATCAAAGGTAGACTTAAAGAATGCACTAGCTCGCCACGTTATGGAATACCCTGGCCATGCGTTTCATTTTGCTGTTGTAAAGCAAGTTGTAACGGACCCAAACAGTGGCCCTTGGCAGGACAACCTAGAAAAAGAAGAGTTGTTCTGGCAAATCAGAACAGGAGCATACATATATCCTGGACTAAACGAAGCCATTTCTTTGTCCTGTATTCTCAAACATCTGGCCTTGAGGAGATAACAAGCACCCCTATCATGTTTTGGAACTTGTAGGTACCTCTTGATTGGCATCTATATACTATAGGGCTTTTATATCATATATTTTTTGTTGGAAGGTGGTCCGGTCTATATATAGACCATCGGATCTCACCTAACATAGTGTAGGTTTATTACATCTTGCCAGTCCTTGGGCTTTGGGTTTTCCTTTTTTCTTCTTCTTTTTAAGACAGATGGAGGATATTCATATTTTGGGGGTAGGCTGTTACATTATATTATGTAATCACATTAGACATTTGCGTAGTCTTAGGGTGGGAAGGTTGCTTCATATTACGTATGTGTAATAGGCAACCTTGCACCTTTCACAAGGACTGAGGTTTTACATTATTTTAAGATAGGCACACTTGTGCATACAACTAGAATCAAGTACAACAGTAGCGATTCATCGCTGGTTCAAATGTGGGTTTTTAACAGTATATTATTAAACAATTAAGTGTTTACATGACTATATAATATATAACATATAATTGTTTAAAAAATGTTTTTAAAAAAACGTTTTTATTCGGTTTTTAAGGAATATTCTGAATGTTGTGATATATATTTAAAAGTACAGAGAGTTTTTTAAATGAAGGCGGGTCCTCAATTAAGAGGCCATTAACAAGGTGGGGTAACAAGTATTTAAATTAACTTTCCTTTGTTATTTACTGTTTTGTCTGAAGAAGGTCGGATATTAAGCCTTCCGAAAGTTCTTGTGAAATAAAAGTGCTTACATTACGTCTTTTATAGCGATTACATTTATTTATTGGATTACTTGATCAAAACCTGCAGACAGCTTCCTTCGGGGTTTTCGTATTCATTAGTTTGTTTGGCAGTTTTAGTTCCATGTTCCATATGGCCAACGTAGGAAGCAGCCCAACGCAGGATCCATTATTCTCCCAGGACTATGTGGGAGAAGCTAGCAGTACAAACGCCAAAGAAGGGGCCGACGAGGCGAAGGCTGACGGCAACTTGACAACTTTAATCCAGTTGTTACTCGGTAGGATGGACATGCTAACTCAGCGCATTGACCGACTTGACAATACGACTGGAGAGCATAATGTGCTACAAGGAGGTATAAGGGATACCGAGGCACGGAACAGCATTAACAACAACGTAGCAGGAGCTACGACCCAGAATAAGACAGTGCGACTTGTAAGAAGTGGTGGAAGTGTAAACATAGCCGATGGGCGTGCCGAGATAAACAACTCGAACACCACTTCCAACGGCGAATTTAGTATACCACCAGGACAAGGGCATATGCCCACGAACAATATTGGACACACACAAGGTACTGTAGTAGAGAACAGGTTGCATGATTCAGCACCTACCGTGGATTGTTACCTCAATAAGAAAAACTTTTTTGATGTTAGCTATAATAGAAATGAGGTGGAACCTGCTGCAGGAGCTATAAGCTCCGTGTTTAATAACATTAATATATTCATTAGTGATTTTGACTCAAAGCTGTTTAAATGCAAGAAACTGCAATTAGAGACTGCCTACCTGGAAGAGTGCCTAGAGAAGAAGATTGTGCCTAAGGGTCTTAGGCAATGGCGCTTCCCGGTGGGCTTAGTCGAAGGATCTTTGTTTCATAAGCAATTACTTGATTTGTTTGACAGACAGAGCTTTGAATTTATGAGAATACTCATTGAGCATTATGAGCAACAAATAGAGGTTCTTAGAGGGGAACTAGCAGGTTTGGAACAAAAAATAAAGGAACATCAAGATTTTTCAAGGTATAAGTATGACTATGCTCGTATTTTACGAGCATAGCGGCTACTACTAACAAATTATGTGAGAATAAGAAGAAGAAAATAAGGAGGGATGTACAACAATACACCACTAAAACAGCCTACCCCATACCTCCACAGATTGGTAAACCGAAAAATAAGAACAACGTCAAATCCAATGAAGTTTTTTCTAAAACATATAGACAGGATAACCCCAGAGTAGGACAAGAAGTACACTGTTTAGATGAGTTCCTAAATGGTGAAGGTAACTGCAACCAAGGGCCTAGTTTTCGGGGGGTCGAACTGGATGATGAACAAGAAGTAGTAAGGCTACCTGACGACATGGGCATGGCGTCTCCACCACAGTTAGAAGTTTCCAACTATGGAGTTGAGGATACAGGAGACGAACATAACCAGGGTTTTTGGGAAGGCCGGAACTTGCATCAAATGAATTTGAGGTCGAGGAGGACTGTGACGTCGGGGACAAATCCAAGGAGGAGGCAGAACCAGGGGAGGTTATGACCCCTTTGGAGGAATACCCCACTATAGTGTATAGCACAGAAGGGGATTTTAGGATTTTTAACTACACCACATTGAACATCACCAAGGAAATGGTGGATTTTTTCTCCAAGGGTTTAGCCTTTGTCCCGGACTCTCACATGGACTTAGTAAAAACCATCATAGACCTCAAATTGTTTGTACGCAAGTTAAACTTAACCACTGTCTTGGGTAAAAGTTCATCTTTAACTAATCCCTTTAGAATAGCAAGTTTATTCAACCCACCATTAGTTAACAACTTGAGATCATTTGAAAAAGCATGCGAATTAGACTTAAGACATTTGGCAGCCAACAAGGGGTGCAAAGCTAAAAACATACTCAATATCTCAAGTGAGCAGCGTGATTTTTTATTTTTAGTTCAGGATTGTAATATACGGGTGATGAAACCCGATAAGGGTAATGGACTTATTTTCATGAATAATAATGATTACGTAAATGAATTAATTACACATTTAAATAATGGCCCTTATGAGAATATCAGCTTGAATGAAGTAAACAAAGCCCACAACAATATAAGAAACACAATCGAAGATTTGTTTTTGGAGGAATTCATAGATCAGGAAATACACTCTTATTTGTGTATGTAAGCACCAAAAATGCCAACCTTCTTTGGGGTCCCAAAAATCCACAAGTCCATTAGTAAACCTCCGTTCAGACCAATTGTGGACAGTAGGGGGTCTATTTTGGTGGCTTGTGCTAAATATGTGGATACCATCCTTAAGCCACTCATTAAATCAGAGAAGCAGATTTGCAGGGACTCGTGGCATTTTTTGGAGAACATCAATGAAATATCCTTTGACCCAAATTTTATATTCTTGACAGTGGATATAAAAGATTTATATACCGTGATACCGCAACACCTGGGTTTGGAATGGTTAAGGATGTTCATGGAAAATAAAAAAGTACCCCAGAATATTGTGTACATAACGGAAACATTATTAGAGCTGATTCTCAAATACAGCTTCTTTAACTTTAATGGGCTTACTTATAAACAAACGACAGGGGTTGCTATGGGGTCCCCGTGTGGGGGAGCATTTGCAAACTGCGTTATTGCACAGTGGGAGAATACACTCCTATTTAGTAATGAAGTGTTCAAACAACATGTCGCCTGGTACACTAGATACCAGGACGACATGTTCTTTCTGTGGAAGGGCCCTGTAGAAGAAATAAAACCCTTCATTGAAATTATGAAGACATTTACGGATTTTCTTGATTTTACATTTGAAATGAACATTAATGAAATCAATTATTTAGACATATTGCTCACCAAGGACTATAATGAATCTAGGTTTATTAGTAGGATTTATCGTAAACCCACCTATTCTAATGGGTTTTTACATTTTAGTAGTTGTCACCCTTACCATCAAAAGAGAGCTGTCGTTAAAGGACAGATGGTAAGGGCGGCACGTATGACGACTAAAGACACAGATTTCATGGATGAGTGTGATAAATTAAATAGTATGTTCGTGAACAGAGGTTATCCTCAGGTTCTTCTCATTGAAATCAAAAAAGAAGTCGAGACAAAAAGACTTTCCAGACATTTTAAACCTATCTTGAACTTACGGGGTTTTGATACCCATATAAGTCAAGATAATAAGGAAGTTGAGAAAATGAATAGCGACAAGACCAATTTGGGCACAAAATTTTTGTGCACCTTTTTGGTTGACCATCGCTATATAAGGGACATTCTACAGAAGAAGTGGTCCATTATCATGGAGGATAGGCAGCTGACTGATACATTGGGTCCAGTACCAGGTGTTACGTTTAGAAAAGGGTTTTCCTTAAAATCCCTTTTGGAAAGAAATAAAAGAACATGTTCTAATAGATTTAAAGGCATGACCCAATGTGGGACATGCCGTCAATGTAAAAACATTCAGGAAGGAACACAACTCAATATGAACAAAAAGAAATACAAGGTCATGGGTAATTTCAACTATGGGTCCAAAGCAGTAGTTTATGTAGCCTTATGCAACCAATGCTTGGCCTTCTATATAGGAAAGACTGAAAGGGCATTTAGGAAACGCATATACGAACATCTTTATGCAATATCAAAGGTAGACTTAAAGAATGCACTAGCTCGCCACGTTATGGAATACCCTGGCCATGCGTTTCGTTTTGCTGTTGTAAAGCAAGTTGTAACGGACCCAAACAGTGGCCCTTGGCAGGTCAACCTAGAAAAAGAAGAGTTGTTCTGGCAAATCAGAACAGGAGCATACATATATCCTGGACTAAATGAAGCCATTTCTTTGTCCTGTATTCTCAAACATCTGGCCTTGAGGAGATAACAAGCACCCCTATCATGTTTTGGAACTTGTAGGTACCTCTTGATTGGCATCTATATACTATAGGGCTTTTATATCATATATTTTTTGTTGGAAGGTGGTCCGGTCTATATATAGACCATCGGATCTCACCTAACATAGTGTAGGTTTATTACATCTTGCCAGTCCTTGGGCTTTGGGTTTTCCTTTTTTCTTCTTCTTTTTAAGACAGATGGAGGATATTCATATTTTGGGGGTAGGCTGTTACATTATATTATGTAATCACATTAGACATTTGCGTAGTCTTAGGGTGGGAAGGTTGCTTCATATTACGTATGTGTAATAGGCAACCTTGCACCTTTCACAAGGACTGAGGTTTTACATTATTTTAAGATAGGCACACTTGTGCATACAACTAGAATCAAGTACAACAGTAGCGATTCATCGCTGGTTCAAATGTGGGTTTTTAACAGTATATTATTAAACAATTAAGTGTTTACATGACTATATAATATATAACATATAATTGTTTAAAAAATGTTTTTAAAAAAACGTTTTTATTCGGTTTTAAGGAATATTCTGATTGTTGTGATATATATTTAAAAGTACAGAGAGTTTTTAAATGAAGGCGGGTCCTCAATTAAGAGGCCATTAACAAGGTGGGGTAACAAGTATTTAAATTAACTTTCCTTTGTTATTTACTGTTTTGTCTGAAGAAGGTCGGATATTAAGCCTTCCGAAAGTTCTTGTGAAATAAAAGTGCTTACATTACGTCTTTTATAGCGATTACATTTATTTATTGGATTACTTGATCAAAACCTGCAGACAGGGTTTTCGTATTCGTTAGTTTGTTTGGCAGTTTTAGTTCCAAATTTGCAAGGGTAGTCATCTTCACAAAGGGTATAATTATGCATTTTTACATTGACTTTCAGGCCTTGGTTCTGGTACCAGTTATTTGTGTCAGACCTTCCTGGAGGATATCTACGTCTTTTGGGGATTCGGTGATTGCACCCAGCTTGTAAGTCATCAGCATATTTGACCAGCCAAAGGCCCTCAACATTTGCCTTGACTTCACAGAAGTATATTCCAAACAAGAGAGGTCCTGGTAACGAGCATTGTAGGACGACACCACTAGTAACAGGCTTCTTGGTTGAGATGCACCCAGGCAATGCTTTAATACATACACACTGAGGACTGAGATATGCTTCCAAATAAGGTACAGGCTGTGTTCCAAATAAGGTACAGGCTGTGTTTGACTCCTCTGAAAAAAACCCAGGAGACCTCTCAACCAATTGGGGTCAAATTTCAACAGAATCAGGGACAAGTCAAGAAAAAATCAGGGACAATCAGGGACACTTTTAAAATATTAGTGCTATTAACTTGAAACATTGACAGAATCAGAGCATATGAATTAATACACATTTTCTGAAGTAAAAGAAGTTTATAACTCTTAATTATTGCCATTATTCATTAAGTGTAATTCACCACCTTTCCTGCAAAAGTCACTAGTTTTAGGAGGGATTAAGAGGGACAGAGTTAAAATTTGAGTCAAAATCGGGGAAGTCCCTGAAAATCAGGGACAGTTGAGAGGTATGGATTCAGTGCCTCCAACAGCACATTAAGCATGGCAGAGGTAACTTTTTAGGATGTCTAATAGGAAGAGGAATTGTCAAGCCACCAAAATAAAAGCTAGAAGCAATAAGAAATTAGCTTATTACAGACTACAAATAAGTGCATTATTTGGGTTAGCTGAGTGCTATTAGAAGTGTGCACACCATTTTGCATCAATGGCATGCCCTTTTACAGACTTGACAAAGAGGAAGTTGCCTTTTAAAGAACAGTTGACACTAGAGCTAGACAATATTTTTAAATATTTGAAGGAAGTGTTATGTCAGATCCTGTTTTACCATCTGCTCATTTCAAGCAACCCTTCGTTGCAAATAATAGTGCCTAAGAGGCAGGCCTAGTAGCACTACTTTCACAGGATTTTAATGGAGAATGAACACCATGTATCCTTTTAAGATGCGAGCTAAGAAAAGCAGAGAGCAGATTGTTTGCTACCAGGAAATGTTGAGTATCTGGGTACTCTTCTCTTGCCATGAAAGTATTATATCCCTGTTAACCTAAGGGATTCTTCTATTCCTTAATTCTGTGCTACAGCAAAGAACACATTTTAGAATAACTTGAAGAAGCCTGGACATCTAGTAGGAAGCTATAAAAAAAGAAAGATGGTTGACACGATTGGAGTAAAACTGGAATGAAAGACTGCTTTTTTTTTTTTTTTTGATGTGAGAGGACACAAACAGAAATGGTTCTTTGGCTCTTTACATTGTTACTTCTCTTGTATGTACACCTGTGTAATACCTGTTGATGACATTAATTATCAGGTATGTTGTCCCATCCTTCAGACAGGAAACTGTTAACCACAGAAAGAGAAAGAGAGTATTTTCTATTAAAAGTAAATAAAACATTTCTTCTGTCCTGTAGCATAAAGCGCAGTAACCTCCAGCTTCCCAGCTGTCAAATTGCAAATGAACTGTCAATCAAACTAGTTCATTTACATACAGATTGCAAAGGTAATAAAATCTATGGAAATAAACCATTTAACTGATGTACTACCAAAAATGCCGAGTCACACTGCAATAAAATCATTTTACTCCAGATTTTGAAGGCAGTATGCTATGTAGCAGCCATTACACAAATCAGCACTCATTCCTAGACAAACCAACAGCAAAACAACATGCGCACACACATACACACACATATGTATAGTTGCATTACACTGTGTTGAATGTTCTGTTTGACAGCAGTGTTTACTACTGCCTGTTTTTATCAGAAGCACTCACTGTTGAGCACAGGAGGTTAAGAAATGAAGAAGTTCGAGTCTTCCTTTTCCGTATGGAATATGCTTGCTTTAAAGGAAAATGGGAGTGGTTTTGTGTGTGTGTGTGTGTGTGTGTGTGTGTGTGTGCGCACGCACGCGTGTGCGTGTGTGCATGTGCGTACGTGTGCATGTGTGTGCATGTGCATGTGTGCGCGTGTGCGTGTACGTGTATGTGTGTGCACATGTGCATGTGTGTGTGCATGTGCGTGTGTGTGTGGGTATGTTTGTGTGTGTACGTGTGCGTGTGTGTGTACATGCACGCGCGCGTGTGTGTGTACGTTTGCGTGTACGTGTGTGTGCCTGTGTGTGTTTGTGTGTGTGTGTTTGTGTGTACGTGTGCGTGTGTGTGTGTGTGTGTACGTGTACGTGTGCGTGTGTGTGTGTGTGTGTGTGTGTGTGTGTGTGTGTGTGTGTGTGTGTGTGTGTGCCTGCGTGCGTGCGTGCATGTGTAAGTGTTTGCAGGCTAGGGTTAGAGTAAAGGGTTGGGAAGGGGATAGATATAGTGGTGAGTCCGTACATATGTGTTTGTGTGTGTATGTGCGTGCATGTAAGTGTCTTGATTTGTGGTATTGTTAGGGGAAAGAGTTTTACATAAGTTAATATGTAGGGTTGGGGTTGGGGTTGGGGTTAGGGGCAAGGTTGCTAATAACTCATAAAATGACAGCACTCCAAGCATGGAATGAACACACAGAAGTTGAGATATTCACACTGCTGACAACAGGCCTGCACAGTTTGCAGGACAATCCCAAATGTCCAGCATGGTCAAAAGCACTCTTGCAAACACTCAGCAGTCCAAGTGACATTCTCAGTCCCACTGCAACAAAGCATGTCACAAGATAAATCTCAAGGTCCTAAGAAAGTTTGACATAAAGATGTACCAACACTGGGATGGTAAACCACACTGCAATTTCAGCCAAGCCATGTAAGTAAACAGTAAAAGAATAGGCAAAATATCATGTGGCTTAGTTTGGTAGAGTAGACAGTAAATACGCTCAAAAATACATTTCCGAGTGTGATCACAGCTCAGGCTTGAAGTGCTATTAGAAATCATTGATAACAAAAATAAGATGAACCAAAAAAAAACTGGCTTGGTAATTTGGCAGCCATCTGCTGCCATGCTTAACCATTTCCCATTTAAATGCAGCTCATGCAAGTATGATTTTCTGCTTGGCTGAGAATGTCAGAATCACTTCATTAAGCAGCCTGAGAAATGTATCTAGAGTGCAGGAGTACATATTAAAGGTTTCAAGCCTTGTTTTTTATAACATTAGGCAAATATCACCATTTAGAAATTTTTATGCTATTTGACCTCATTTGTGGTCTAAAGCACTTACCTAAAATGTATCTGCCCCTCTTTGCAACAGTAATGCAGTTATTTATTTCCTGAGCATAATAAAGCCCTCAGGGTTGGGCAATATTGGGTAATTATAATTCTGTCAATGGCTTAATATGTTTGAAGAGGGGAGCACACACTTGACGTTTACTGCAGGATAGGGCTGCCCACTTAATTCTGCTTTTGTATCTTATACTCTATATGTATAATCATCGGTTTCTTAAACTATCACTTGGTAAAATAAAAGCAAAGTGAAAACATGTTCATTTCTATTGTATAAGGATCCTCATTTATACCCCCTGCTTTGTCTTGATCTGCTATTTGTGTCTAACGCCTTTACACGTTTTTAGATGTGCTTTTTTGTCTTCACTTTCACTGAGCCATCTAAACTGAATGATGTATAGACTAGTTTTGAGCTTTCATCCAGTGTTTTATTTTATTTTATTTATTTTTGTTTGCCAGTGTAGTAGACTGGTCAATAGTGACCCTTTGCATGTACAGCTCAGTGGAAGAACATTTACAAGAAAAACATAAAAGTAACAATAAAGATTAGTACAAAACAGCTTTGCAAAAGCAAAGTGTAAGTATAATAGGAAGTAAAATTAACAAGAGATTCAAACAGGGTTTTGAATTAGTAAATGAAAGTGAAGACTAAAGCATAAATTGAAAATGTGTAGAATTGGTACAAAATGAAAAAGAGAGAAGGTTGGGAGATACGACAGAAATTATGTGATGTTCATTTTAGGAGAAAAGATACATTTGGCTTGTTGCTGTAATCTCTCATCTTCTACTTGCTCTTACTGAATCAGAAGATTTTAGGTCCTTTCTAAAAATTGTAAGGTTGCTGGATTCTCTGAGGTCTTGGTGGGGGGGGTACCATGGAGATGACATGTCTGCTGGACTAGAAGGTTGATCATGGATTGGAGAAAAAAGGGGCTGATCTGGAGTTTTGCTGAGAGTGATGGGAAACTATTAAGGTGTAACAATGTAGAGATTTCAGTCCAAATAAAAATGTTGGTTCTTTATTTAGTAGGAAGCAATTTGACATTGTCTAGAGAGAAAGGCAGTAGGGTTCCCTTGGAGTAGAGTTAGTGATGAACTGATAAATGGAGTTGGACATGGTTTGAAGTTTATAGGCAGTTTACTAAGAGGCTGAAGTAATGATGGGAAGGCTGTATTGCAGCTGGAAGAGTAAAAATCCTTTATCTCTGGCAGATCTGGTAAACAAGGTGAGAAATGGAGAATTTTTTTTTTTTACCAGAAAAGCATGAGGTTAATTTTGACTGGGTTTTTCTATGTGGGTATGAAAGCTCAGAGATGGGTCAAGCCAGTGGCCTAGGTACCTAAAGGAGGTAGTGGTTTCAGTGATGTAGTTATGCAGGCCAACAATGGGAAGGTTGCTGGAACATGTGAGGGTGTCTGCAGAGTTGCAAGCAGCTTTGTTTTATTTTTTGAGGGGTTCATTAGTAATTTATGTTATGTAAGCCACTGCTGGAGAAGAATCAGTTCATACATACTGGAGGTGGTTTTGGATAACAGAGTGGGAGTAGCTTGAAAATGGAGATTGCTATGTCATCTGCAGAGATGATAAGAGTTAAAGTCATGAGGTAGTTTATTAATGAAGATGGAGATGAGAAAGGCAGAAAGGACAGACCTTGGGGAACTCCTTTGAGAAGCTAGGCAGTGTCAAAGAGGCAGTTTCCTATGTTAAGCCTAAAATATCTGTTTTTTTTTTATTTTATTTTATTTTACATTTGTTTACCAGGATAGTCCAACTGGACACAGGTCCATTTTCAGCGGAGGCCCGGGGAGAAAATCTCCAAGTAACATTTACAAAACAGGTAAAGCAAAAAGTACAATGCATGGTTTTGGGCTTCATGGGGTGAAAAGCTCCAAGTATAATTTTCAAAATAGTTCAAGGAAGAAGTGCAATGCAGGGTCTTTGTTGCACATAACACAGTTTCATTTATACAACAATCTTATGAAAATATCAAGTAAATATAAAGTCATAACACAAAGGAATAGGTAAAGGCAATAATTTTTGTTCAGACAGTAATTACAGTTGTCCATGTAAGTAAGCTACAGCTAGCATAGGGATTATTGTTGCCTTAAAAAGGTTGAAAATGTTAACTAATACAGTGAAGTTTATAGAGATTTGAAGGTTTATTCCTTTAGAGGATGGTAGTTGCTAGTTTTGACAGGGAAGTTAGCAGATTATTAGTGTTGCTTACCCAGGGGAGTAGCATGAGCAGAGCCAATTGTTAGTATAGTGGTTTTTAAGGTTGTGTTTGAATAGTTTAGTCGAGGTAGTAGAAGTTATGTGGCCTGCTAGAGCATTCCAAGTTTGGGCAATTGTACAGGCAAAGAGAGATTTACCTGCTTCATGTTTGTGTCTAATAACCTTTATTAGGTTCTGGTTACTGGATCTTAGCTCTCTGGAGGTGGTATACTGCTGAATTAGATGTTGGAGTGCCAGGGTTAAATCTGGGTGGTTAAAGAGTTTCTGTGCTGTTGAGATTTGATTGAATAGTAGTGCATGTGGCAGTTCAAGCCACTTAAGTTGCTTTAGGGATACACAGTGATGGGACCTATGTGTGGATTCTGTGGCAATCTTGTTATAACATGATTCCATTGTATTTAGTTCTTTTTGGTTCAGGTTGGTTAGTATGAGGAGGCATAGAGCAGTATAGACAGGAGGTGGGTTCTAGCAATAGTAGCTTTGGTTTGTTTAGTCATGAATTGTTTGTTTCTATAGAGAAGTCCTAGTTTTTTATTGACTTTCTTGATAGTCTGGGCTATATGGATTTCAAATTTTAGCTGGTTGTTGATTTCAACACCTAGTAGTTTTGTGTGTGATGTAGGTTTTATTTGGATATCACCTTTGGCTATTAAGTTAAAGTTCTCATTTAAAGGATGAGGTCTGCTAGGTTTAAACAGGATCAGTCTTGTTTTGTTCGGATTGAGTATAAGTTTAATATTGGCAAACCAGGTTTCAGCTTGGGAGAAGTTAGTTTGGGTTAGGGAGTGTAGTTCATTTATTGTGGGGGAGGCACATATAATTGTGGTATCATCAGCATACTGCACTATTGAGGCTTTGGATAGGGTTGAGGAAATGTCGTTGGTGAAGAGGGAGAACAATAGTGGGCCTAAGATGGATCCCTAGGGAACTCCTATAGAGACTGGCAGTAAGGGGGATAGTTTATCTTGCCATAGAACTGCTTGTTGCCTACATGATAAGTAGTTAGTGAACCATTGTATAGTAGATGGGCATATGTTTAGATTAGTCATGGTCTGAAGAAGCATGTTGTGATTCACCATGTCAAAAGCCTTAGATAAGTCTAAGAAAATGGAGGATACAAATAGTCTCTTGTTCCTGTATTGGTTGATTATGTTGGTGTAAGAGAGAAGTGCAGTGGTAGTGCTGTGAGATGGTCTAAATCCATGTTGTGTATTGGAGAGGAGATTATATTGCAGAAGGAACTGTATTAGCTGAATATGAACAACCCTTTCCAGTATTTTGGATAAAGGGGATAGGATTGCAATTGGGCAGTAGTTGGTCAGTTCTAGAGAGGTCCCTCCTTTGTGAAGTGGAATGATGTGTGCGATTTTCCACAAGGTGGGTACTTTGTGTTCAGATAATGATCTATTGATGAGGATAGATATAGGATAGGATATAGCTTCTGCTGCTATCTGGAGGAAATCAGCAGGCAGCTTGTCTGCTGCTAGGGTGGTTGGTTTTAGTTTCTTAAGTAATTTTGATATTGTCTTGGTAGGGACTGGCTTCAGGGAGAAGGTGGTAGGGGTGTTTTGGTTATTCTGCTGTATTGGAATGGTTAGTTGTGTTGGTGTGTTTGTGTTTATTTGGGCATTGGTGAGTTTTAGTACTGTTTCTGTGAAGAAATTGTTAAATTGGGTGGGGATATTGGTCTCATTATTTGGTAGTGCAGAGCTAGGGGTGGAGGCTTTTCCTGGTTAGGGTATTCCTGCTATGGTAGTCCAGAATTTCTGGAGGTTGTGGGCAAATTTTACTTGATGTTTTCTATTGTAGTTGGTCTTGTCTGCTTTAATTTCTAAGTTTCAAATAATTTTGTCTTAGGGTAGGGGTTTTGTTTTTTTGATATATTGTCCAGCTTTTATCCCTATCTTTCATGGTAGTTTTAGTATCCTTTGTAAGCTATGGGGCGTAGTTGTTTTTTATCCTGATGGTTCTGGAGGGTGCATGGAATTTCAAGATATCTAGGAAAGTGGTATTAAAGTATTGTACAGCCTCATCTAGTGGTAGGTGTTTAAGGGGAGTCCAATTGCAAGATTGTAGCGATTTGTTAAAATCAGCTGCTATGAAGTTTCTTTTGTTACGTATGACCCTAAGTCTGGGCTGATTGATATGTTGGTTGGATCAGTTCCTAATTAAATAGGTTGGCTGGTGGTCACTTAGACTGTCGGGGAGAGACCCTGACTGTTGTACAAGAGTGGGGTGAGATGACAGTATCCAGTCTGGGATGGACTGACGTTTGGTTGTTTTGTCGGTTCTGGTGGGGGTCTGTATTATTTGGGTGAACCTGTAGAGGTTAATGTGGTTAGAGGGGTTGTGTTTGGAGCAAGTGAGCCAGTCTATTTTAAACTCTCCTAGTAGGATGGTTTCATGAGGAAAGGAGTTAGAGATACAGTTTAGTAAGTTTTCTGTTGAATTAATGTTATTGCCTGGAGGGAGGTAGGCTCCTACAATGATAATTTGTTTGTGGGGGTTTAGTTTAAATTTGACTAGGATCATTTCTATGTCTTTTACATCCAGGTTATCACAGTCAAACTGCTCTATAGTTAGATGGTTTTGGAATAATATTGCTACCCCTCCAGCTTTTTTATCTAATCTATCTTTCCTAATAATATTGTAACCAGGTACTATGACCTCATTGTTCTGATGATGTGGTTTAAGCCAGGTTTCAGTTAGTATGACTATCTCCAGTTTGTTTAAGGTTAATAGGGCATAAAGGTCCTGAACTTTGTTAAGTATGCTTCTTATGTTTATGTTTAGGAAGAGAAGAGATAAGGTGGGTCGGTTATATAAAGGGTTTACTATGTTAGGGTTAGATGTGGTAGTTGGTGTAGGTCCTGGATTGGGGTGTATATCACCGCAATGAGTGAGTGTTAGTAGTAGGTTATGGTATAGTTTGGTTAACTTGTTCAGTATTTTGTATTGCTTTTGATAGGAGAAAGACTTGGTTTTTAGTTTCAGGTGCTAGCACATATAGGAGTGTGGTTCACAGGAGGTAAGGTCATTGGGAGTAATTGTGGAGCTTTTGAGCTGATTGTGATTAGTTATTGGTTCAGTTTGCCATGGTGGTGAGTTACTGAAATGGAGCTGGATATGGCAGGAGGAGAGAAGGGAGAGTAGGAGTAAGGTAAGTGTAGTGGATGGATAGATTAATGTTTGTAGTAGAGAAGTGTTGTGTGCTTTGTGCATCATTTTTATTGTGGTGTAAGTAGTATTAAAGTGGAGATGGATTTGTTTCTGTGTGTAGGGTGGAGTATGTGTGAGTGAGGGTGAGATGGGAGGAGGGATTTGTGATTGATTGGCGTGAAATGATAGGATAACTGGGATGTGTCAAAATTGCCAGTGGGTGTGGTGTTTAGCTATAAGTTACAGTAGCCCAGGGTGGATGGGAATGGGGTAGGGTAGGGGAGTGAACAGAGCGGGGTTGCACCCTCCTGGGAGTGGCCATGCTGTTCAAAGAACAATCAGAGAGGGCTAGCTGAGAGAGGAAAAACCTAAATGTATTGCTCTAAGGTTGTGCTTTTGATTTAATTTATATTAGCACATACTTTATAAAGGGAATGTGGACAGTTACATAGACTGGAAGCAGGGTAAGGGAACAGTGTGTGTGTAGTTACAGTTATATAGACTGGAAGCAGGTTAAGGGAAGAGTGTGTGTGCAAGGCTGTGAGGATGAGTCTACAGCTCTTACACTGGAAGCAGAGATAGGTATGGATGTAGCAGCACTTAAGCAGATAGTAAGGCAGGAGAGGTGAGAGGGGAAGCGGTGGTGGTGGTGATGGAGGGGGGAGCAGTTGGAGAGTCAGGTTATAGTGAGAGCAGGCCTAAATTGATAGCAGTACTCGGTGTGGAGGTAAATGGTGTGTGTAGAGATGGGGGTTAGCCCAGTGGGAGCTGGACAGTGGAAGATAGGGAGATAGTAAAGTGAGTTACAGTGCAAGTGGTTGGGAGTATAGTAGGATGCTATAGGGGTGTAGTACTGGATAAGTGGGATGGTGGATAGGCAGAGTAGTTTTAGAGCTGACCAGGGACCATACAGTAGAATAGCACTTTAATAAGGTTAGGAGAACTGGGTAGCTGATATAAGTTTAACACATACTTATTTTAAATATATTGGCACAGTTGTTGAAGAGGTTTCCACCATTGTTTCAGCTTGCAGGGGGTGTATGTGGTCTTCTATATTGGTGTAGGGTATGCAACTACCTTAAATTTGGTGCCAGGGACCTGAACAATAAGGATGGAGAAAAGGGGATGAGTAGGAGAGTTGTGGGGGGAAAGGGTTAATATAGTTGAGAGAGAGAGCAGTGGAGAAATAGGTAGTTTTAGAGAGGGTGGTGAGGCATAAGAGTAGAAATGGAGAAGGATTCTCTAGGGGAAATAACAGGTAGGAGATAGTATTGACAGCTAGAACACTGTTTCTTCACAGTTCAAAATCAACAGTTTTAAATTCAACAAAGTGCATTAAATAGTTTGACGATGGAATTAGAAATATAAACAGTGAGATTTTAAGACACAATTAGATAACTAGTACTTGCAGACAGGAGAATAATAAGCAGTTTGAACAGTATACCATCACAGTTCACTCATAACAGTGTTCAATCTAGCATTGGTGGTTAAAAGCAGGGTTTCAAATAGTGATATAATAACCATATTTAAATAGTTAACAGCTATTTCAATCCTATGTCATAACTTCACATTTAGATAGTAAATAGATATTTCAATTCTTTTCATATATTCACAGGGAGACTACACATTTGTTAGGTCATATAGTAGTTAAGTCTAGTTTTAGCAACATATGTAAGTGTGTTGGAATTCCTTAACATCAAGGCACGAGGTAGTTCATCTACTGGCAATATTGGCCAGACTATGGGGTCTAAAGTAGCTAATAAGCTAGTCCTGTTAGCATAGCATGCACTACTTGAACGCTAAAGAAATCAAATACGCTGGAGGTTGGGGTGATTACAAATCCAGGCCTGTTTTCGCACAGTCTCCGATCTAATTATGCTGACATAACTTAGCAAACATAGGTATTCTAGCGTGTCCAATTAGAAAAAACACCATTTTGATAGTAGGGGGAATGTATGTGCTCAACTCTTACTCACGGCATCCATAGTAACTTTAAACTATACTGTGCAGTAAGCAAAAAGGCGTTCTGTACACATTAAGCTAGTTAAACGCCATTCTTAAATTATAATGAGGGCACGTGGACTATTTCTAGTACAAGGATGCAGTACAGGTAACAACAAGGCACTCAGTACACTCCAATCTGGTTGAACGATGGCCTTAAAGTATAAGTTTTCCAAGAAGTTTTTGATCTAGGGGAGGGAGTTAAGGATGATTTGATTCAGTAAGAGCAATTAGAAGCTGAGAGATTAATATAAAGGCTTCTGTAATGTTACATTTGCCTGCATTTTGTAAGATATTATCTGTTTGGGTCGAAACAGCAATTGCAGTGCTTTAACCATTCCGGTAGCTGTTTTGTTTGAGGGAAGAGAAAGTGACCATGTTGGATATACTGGCAGGGTAGGGTATAGACATCTTTGGGTCTACGTTAGTCTACCAAATTAACATATGGCACTTAGTATGCTGACAACTCCACAGTCATCACCATAGCTGATACCCTCTCCGACCTACAGACTACAACTCAGAACTCCTTTTTGTCTATCAAAAAATGGCTCAAACGACATCAGCTAATCTTAAACCCAAAGAAGACCAAACTCTGCTCTTTGTGCCAAATAAATGCATCATCTAAAACCTACTTTCTCTATCTCATCCCAAAATAAACCACCCATCACGGTAGAAACTAACACCAAACTGCTCGGGGTCATTATTGATGACCAGCTAAAATTCAACCTAAATGTTCTCAGTAACATTAAGAAAACCCACCAAACACTTGGTCTCCTCTACAGGAACAAAAACTTTTTGTCTAGTAAAGGCAAGACAGCCCTGTCCCATGCCTGTCTACTACCAACTCTTCTCTATGCCTCTCAAAATACTCACCAACTTACAAACCACAATTTTCTCCAAATTAGCTGCTGAACTTGCATACTTTTCTCACCACTGCTTGACACTCATGAAACTAAACTGGTTAGAGCTTCCTCATAACCTCCTCCTCTCTCAGCTTCAGATAATTCATTCCATACTGTACCAACCATCTTTCTGTCCCAGCATTTCCTCTATTATCTCCTCCTACTCCCCACCCAAGTCACTTCGGAGCTCAGAACAACATCTCCTTACCATATACAAGCCAAAGATCAACTTCAGCAAAAACCTTTACAGCTATTCACCAGCTGAAAACTGGAATAAACCTCATTTGACATTTGAAATATTAAACCCAAACATCAGTTCAGAATTGCATTAAAAAAATACCTAAGCAACATAAGACTATGTCAGTATAATCATCCCCCAGACTGACCTTACTTCTTTTGGCCAACCTGTCCCCCCTCCCCCACCAGCATCACCCTACTTCCTTTCTTTTCCACCTAATTTCTCAACACAACTCATACTCTACCTTGTACCTGCATTTTTATATAGGCTTTAACTCAATTATGTACCTAACTTGTACTTTCCCACTGCTACTTTTCAGGTGTACTGATGATAAAGAATGCAATTTTTTTCTAATTATGTAACGTTTACTCTGTACTCTAATAGGCTGTACATTACTGATTTTTAGAAGTTATTAGCAATCACGTATCTTATCTCTAATTTGTATTATTGTTAATTTTTTAAATCTTGTTCTACATATCTATGCATTATGTATATTGCAGTCATGCATTAGAGTATCTTTGTATTTGTGGAGCTTTTCTCCCTGGGTCTCCACTGAAAAAGGGCTTCATCCCAGCTGGACCAACTCAGTCAACAAATATCAAATAAATAAAATATGACACTGGAGAATCATCCAGCAACCTATGTAGAAGATTCTATTGGAATGAGAAGTGTACTAATTGGTTCTCTGACAGAGTAGCCGATGCATGGAACAGACTTACAAATTGCATTAAAGCAAGAACTAGTTTAGATATTTTAAAGAACAGACTGGACACTTATTATGGGAACAAGTGTTTTGGTATATTGGCAAGCTAGAAGGGCATTAATGCCCATGTTTGAAATGTTTGTATGTATGGATGTATATGACCGAAATTGAAAACAATGAGATGACAACAAAATGGCACAATGAACGTTCATAAACTTGAAACTCAGGACAGCAAAAAACAGCTACAGATGTTTTTTTTTTTTTTTTTTGAAACCTCTTAGTTTTTCAATGGAGATCGCGGTACAGTGAGAATCAGGAAATTCACCCTTTTCCCCACTGTAGTGCAATCTCAGAGTTGGTATATATAATGTGCAGGTGGTTTGTCCCCTGCAAAAATGTGAAAAAAGGTTGTTGTGAAGCTAAATAGAACACCACATTCATCATTTAATTGGAACAATTATTATCTGGAAAGTGCTCCATGTTTGCCACAGACGTTGCTATAAATCACAGTGTAGTTTAAAGGGACAGATGTCTATTTCACCTGTAAGGGATTAAATGTGGTTGTTTCAATCTTGTAACTTTGCTTTTGTGAACATTTGTTGTTTTGCAGTTTCAATGTTGTCTTGTTCTTTTCAGTTTTGGTCATATGTTCATTTGGTAAACTGACATAGACCCATGTCTGCAAGTGGCCCTGTTGGCTGTAGTTGTAGTATAGGATATAGACAATGTCTTCAAGTGGCCCTGTTAATTTTGCCTATGGTTGGATGGATGAAAATGTGATAAAAGTGGAAGCATTGTAAAGGGTTGGATTGTTTTGGAGATGTTTAATTAAAACTGCTTTCGAGAATGCTGGCATGAAGTTCTTTTAGAAAGGCAAAGGTTAAAGATGTGGGTGAGAGGGAGAACAAGGTGCTCAGTGCAGTGTTAGAGACACCAGGTGAGTACGTTGCCTGAGCTGGGGCAGTTGGGTTGTTTTTTGTTTAAAAAAAATTCTGTATCTGTGTTTTTAATGTGGTTAAAGTAAAAGAAGGGGTGAGTGGTGTGTGGGTATGGAGGGAAGGTGAGAGTATTCATGTTTGTAATGATACTGTTGGACAATCTCTAACAAAAGTGGCCCAAACCAATGTGAGTTGTACAAACGTCAGTTATAAATGAAATATTATCTGGCATCCAGAATGAGCAGGTTAAGAAACAACAGTGCAGGCAAAGCCTATTGACAACTATTTAACTTTTTTCTTATTTTAGAAATATATATATATATATATATATATATATATATATATATATATATACAAATTGGATAAATTGTATAGTTCTTGTGTACATTTTTCTGTGGCTTTCATAATTGCTTCTCAAACTTGGGAATCCCTCCCACATCAAAATAAAGAAATTATTTTTTTTCAAAGTTCAGAACATACGTTAACATTTCTATACAAAGAAGCATCTTGCAATTGCTTTCCAAACTCAGGTATAATAAACCCCTCCACTTTATTATACATCCTTTTAACCAAAGACATGCCATAGATGCAGTAGTGATCCTGTGAGTTGCCCATATGTTGTCATGTCCTGTGTGAGTGAGTGTATTTGCATCCTTTGATAGACATTTGTCCTGGCCACTATTAGTTTCTTTGCTTTTTTCTCATAACCTTTTGCCATTATAAACTATTACTCTCCTGTGACCCTGAACAATATCAGGAGGGTATTAGCATTGGTCGGGTCTATATTATATCCTAGAATAGGTATTCCATCGAACACCTCTTCATCAATACGTAAACAACAAAAGCAGAAAATGCCAAATGTTCACATCAGCGATTTCTTTCCCTGGGATTTTTTGTTTTCCTTTTTGACTCCATTTGGTCCATCTTCACTTTTCCCAAATGTGCTTTACCAGGGTTGTGTTCACTCAAAGTTTGGGTTCATGTTTGCATTACTGTAGTATGTTATGGTTTGTGCAGTTGCAAGGATCACTGTTACTCAGTTAATGAGTAGCAGAGATATGTATACTTTAAGAAATGGGCCAGATGTATCTGGGCTTGCCCACCTGAAAACAGTTGATTTGTTTGATTTTTGATTTTTTAATATAGATGTTAACTGTGCAGCCTTAGTTTTGTCTTTCATGTTCTGTTGTTTGTATTTCTCTGTTTTCCTGTTTGTGTTGTGAAGTTGCGCTGTATTTGTGTGCAGACCATTATTTCAAGGAAATACTGCCAAGCTTTGTTTGTGCTGATCCTTATTTTCTGGTATTATAATAAAATCTACTTTAACAAAATCATGCTACATTAAAACAATTATTTGCCATATAATTAGCCATGAATCACTTGCAACATAAGGTTTACAAGCATGCTCAATTTTCTGACCATCTGAATCCAAGAGATTTGTTGTGAGCACTTCTGTGAATGACTGCTGTCTGCCTTTCCCTTACCTTATCTTTGCCAACTCTGGTCTGTACAATTTGTAGATCTTCTTAAAAGCCCAGACTGATAAACTTCCTACTGAAGTGTCAGATTTTTGAAGTACTATCTGTAATATAAAACACTTATTTCACTTTACTACCAAAATATTTTTATTTACTGTGACATACTTTTAGTTGCTTCTGTTATTTTGTATCATAGTAATACATCTGATATTTGCTTTCTGCAATATTTAGAAGAAAGTTACAAAATATTTATCTCCTAAAACACAGCCCTGCAAGTAAAACTGAAGTACATAAAATTTAAGTTGAGAATTTATGAAGATGACAGCTTGAGGCAGACTTGCTTACTGCCACGTGCTCTAAAAGGCAAGTGCCCTAACTCCCACAAGCCTGATCTTACATAATTACTTATCCCCCTCCAACTCTCAACCATATTAAGTTGTAAAGGCCTACCAGAACCCTAACTCTAACCCTAAAACTCTCACTCAGTTCCCAACACTTGCATAGAACTCTACTCCTCCTCTCTAAACCTAACATCACCAGTCACTCCCTAAACCTAAAACCCCATCTCCATCCCTAACCCTGAAGTACTCATTCATTCTCTAAATGTAAATCTCCAATAGCCCCCCCAAATATATAATCACCAATCATTCCCTAAATCTTAAAAACTTCACTTTCCTCCTTTTTTCTGGTTTTGTTCAGCACTATATCTGAATAGTGACTACATTTTCCTAGCCTCCATACTGACGTAGGGGAGGGATAGCAGTTCAGGTTCCACTAATGAAAAAAGGTTGTAGAGGCCAGTTACTGGAACACTGGTTAAAATTAAAATGTCACTCTGTGAAACTGTCTGATTGTTTCAAGTGAGATTTCAGTCACTGGTATGTTCAGTGGTGGATGGCTGAAGGATCTGATCATAGTGAGTACAGTCTGCAGTTCATTGTAGTTGTTCTGGTTTTTCCTAACAGTTAGATGAGGGGAAACTGCCAGTACTGCCAAGCTGAAAAAAGGCTGCAAGGATACTGGTTACGGATGTGATAAGGATGATGATGAGGGCGATTAAGTAGAAGATGCAGACAGTGCAAGGCTGGCTGTGGAACTAGGAGACTAACTTAATCTATTGCAGGTTCAAAGAAGTGTAGGCGGAGGTGTCCATTAGCTATTAGGATATGAAGAGGCATGATGGGCATCTAAAGTTCTTGCTGGGATGGGGCGAGGAAGGTAGGGACTGTAACCATTGTTTTGCTGTTTAATGGAGTAGGGAATAGGGAGACCACTTTAGCAATTTGCAGAATGGTAGTATTGGCCAATATTGTGTGAGGCTGGATGGGGATGGTGTTTTTGGAACTCCAGTCAATAACTGGCTGAAAATGGGCATTTGTTTGACTTCTGTGACTGATAGAATACATGACAGCATTGTAACAGTCTTCAGTTAATAATGCTGAGAAGAAGAGTACACACTGTCAGTGGAATTCCCTTGCACCCACTTTTTTTCACTGTGTAACAAATGCACTAGGAAAGATATACAACATTCAAAAATTATGTCCTTCATTGCAAACTACTTTTGTTGTTGACACATGGAAGAATAACTCGCAAGTGATTTATCTAACATTGATGAGTAGGGGAAAGGATTGGGTGAGACAGCTTACTGTAATGGAATTCTTCATTCAAACTCTACAATGTAAACAACCGTGGAGTTTGAACTTTGTGAAGCCAAACCTGTAGTCTGAGCTATGAATAATGTCACAATTGTCAGGATGAACTAAGCAACTCAGCATCCCTCTTTATTTTGTCAGCTTCCTATGTTCTGCTTTAAATTATAGTCAAAAAGCCAGCAACCATAATTTACTGGCTTAAGCCTAAAAATGAATATAATCACTTATCTCTGTTTATGGACCTCATAGTAAAATTCTCTGAAGTGTGACTGAGATTTCCTTCAGTTCACTTGTCACCTCTCATTTTTTGTTCTAACTCCTTGCATCATATTGATGAAAAAGTTAATTTTACATCCATCAATATTGTAAACACCTTTACCACTCAGCTACCATTTAACTACCATAACTCATTGCAACCCTTGCAACTCCCACTCTAATATCACCCACCCCATCCAACCACTTCCTTTCTTTCCACTCCACTAAATACCTTGATTATAGCAAGCTGAGATGCTCATAAGCCTAGTACTTATACAGCAGGAACTTCTTATTTTAACATTTGTTAATGTCTGTTATGTACTTCACAGATAAAGATTCTAGTTGTCTACTGATGTACTATGTTCTTCATCTGTAAATATGTTGTAAGTAATTGCTATGTAAATTGTTAATCGCTATGTAATCCAATGTAACTACTGTCTGTTTATTTTAACTGTGGAGCTTTTCTCCCCGGGCCTCCGCTGAAAATGGACCTACGTCCAGTCGGACACTCCCGGTCAACAAATATAAATAAATAAATAAATAACTCGATTTGTTCTCCATCTGCCAACTAAAAAATACTCTCTAGAAACTCAAAAGACATTATGCTTGTCAGTTCTCAAAATTCATTAGGAATAGCCTCTCTCTCTTTAGATTACTGTCAATGGCATACAAAATCATCTTTCTGCTGATAAATTTCTTTCATTCTTCACTTCATACTGGAAATGGATGCCTTCCCTTTTTGTAGAAGGAAGTAGTAGGCCATAAAAAAACACAAAAACTGACATTCCAAAAAAGAGCTATAAAGATGATAGAGTGAATTATTGAGGATAAGAAAGAAATTATATATTGTTACTGTTATGCAAGAAGCCCACAATTCCAAACGGAAGATATAAAAAAGGTTAAGAGATAAATTAGAGGTAAGAAATATACTTGCAGAAGAAAAAACTGTCAGCTTCAAATGCAGATTTGTGTTCATTCATGCAATAGATTCATGAAAAAAAACATATAGAGCAAGAAACCTTGGGCTATTTGAAAACTGGGGAAGTGCAAAAATAAAAAGAATAAAATGTAGAGATTTTTGAAAGGTATTAAAAAGAAATGTGGACATGGGAAAGAAAGAGAGATCTGATATGGTACAATATTTATGTATAGCAGAGAAATACAGGCAAAGGCACTCAGATATGGAAAATTTCACAGTACAAAAAACAAGATTGCAAAGGGGGAACATAGAATAGAAAATTAGCAAAGTAGAAGCTAAAAAAATAGAACCTGAAGTAATGAAATACCCATGAAGTGAAGGATTTAGTATAGAAAGCCTAACACAGGTATGTGACAGCATTTTGAAACAATGAGTCCCCCAAATAAGGAGAAACAGAAGGAGTGAGAGAGACATCTGAAGAAGAAATATGGACATAGCAAAGAATACAAAAATAAGAAAAAATGTTGGAAAGTCAAAAAAAGGATTATTAACAGAAACGTTAATGAAATAGAAACTGAAGTTATGGATTTCCTGTGAAGTAAAGGATTTGGTGTAGCAAATCTAACTCGAATAACATCACAGCATTACAGAATAAAGAATCTCCAATCAAAGAAGAAACCAATGGAGCAGGAAGCATCTGATCAGTTGCCATAAGAAGATAATTTGGTACCTTCAGTAGAAACCAGTTCAAAATTTCAGTTGGAGTTGCACAGCAAGGAAAGGAACAGAAAACTGTGGCAACTCTGATGCACTCAGTGTTGTGGAGTGATAGGCCAGTGAGCTCCCCTATGAAAGAGCAATGGATGACACAGGATAAAGCTTAAGAAACTATGGCACAGGAAGACATTCTGGAACTTTCTGTAGAATGCCCTCAAGAAACTGAAAACAAAAAATGTGCCCTTAGTTTAGAAGAAAATTATCTAAGTGAAGAGCTGCCTGATTTAATTGAGATGGATACATATTAAGATCAATGAAAGACATAGACTACAGAAAGTCAATAAGACACAAAATGTTTGAAGTTTGATAAATAAATTGAACACAGTATTCAAGATTGTTCATAGAAATTCATGCAATATAACAGATGTAAATAGGCTAAAATACTGCGCAATTAATAATGGATAAAGTCTGAACAAAGAAACACAGGGCAATAGGGGAAAGGAATGGGGAAATCAAATGCCATCATGGAAGTATTGAATAGAGAAAACTATAAAGCAATTAAGGCAAGAAGTATTGGCTTTAGAAGAGTACAGAAGAAGGGAACAGATCAACAAATGTACTCAGAAAGATAGATGTGATAAAAGCAATGCACAGTATCAGAACAAACCAGGATCTATTGTACACTCTTGCAAATAATAAATTAAAGATATCAGCACATGCAGAAAAACTTAGAAGATATGCAGATAAATATAAAGGAAAAGTACAAATTAAGCAATTTATTGATGACCCAAAAAAGAGCAATGGGAAATGAGGCAAAAGGTGTAGAAACACCACCAAAAAAAGAGGAAACAGACACATTTTGGAGAAATATCTGTGAATATCCTGTAAAATCTAACCAAGATGCTGAGTGGATTGAAATAAAAGAAAGAATAAGAAGGTCAAATATTCAGGATATGAAACTGGTTGAAGTAATGACTAGAGAAATTGAAACAAAAATATGAAAAGCTCCTAACTGGAAAATCCTAGGCCTAGCTTCAGTACCTAACTTCTGGCTAAAGTATTAACATCTTTACATGAAGATTTAGTCATGAATAAGAACTATTTATATGTGCACCTGGAGCAGACGCCAACCTGGTAACAATAGGAAAAAATGATACTCTTCCTTAAGAGTGAACTTGCAAAATATCCTAAAAAATATAGACCAATAACCTGCCTTCTGATGATATATAAAGTATACACAGGAAATGATGATGACAGAGTTTATAGTCATTTAGAAGAAAACTCATTCATGGGAATAGACAGAAGGGTAACAAAAGAAACTCATGTTGCTAAAGTCACAATGGAGAATTGTAAAAAGGTGAAGAATCCAAGTATGGCATAGATAGATTATAAAAAAGCATTTGACAGCATCCAACATTCATGGATAAAAGAGGTGCTTACAAATGTATAAGATACACCCTACTTTGATCTTTTATGTTACAGTGACCCTGAAGCAATGGCAAACCCCTTTACAGCTGAGCCATGATAAAGGACAAATTATTATCCCAGGAATAAAAATTCAAAGGGGGTATTCCAGGATGACTCTTAGTCGCCTCTGTTCTTTTGTTTTGCCCTTAACCCATTAAGCTGTTTACTCAACAGGTTAGATCATGACTACAGTTTGGCTCCCCAAAAAATGACAGTGCAAAGACTCCTCATATTCTTTTTTGTGGATGAGTTAAAACTGTATAACTCATCAGATGAGGAACCGAAAGCACAACTGCAAGTGGTCAAAACTTTATCAGATGATATAAGAGTGCCCTTTGGTCTTGATAAATATGCAAAAGCAACCTTTAAAGCAGGAAAGCTACAGCACCAAGAAAATATCAGTCTGGGGCAGGAATGTGATATAAAAGAACTTGATGCAAGAGGGAGTGTATAAATATTTGAGAAGTGATGAAGGATCAACAATAATACATGAACAAATGTGAATAAAATTTAGTAAGGAATATTTTAGAAGACAAAAATTAATACTGAAAACAGCTCTGACATTTAGGAACAAAGTCCAGGCTAGAAACCAATTAGTTCTTTTTGTTCTAACTTACAATTTTGGGGTGATTGACTGACCCCAAAAGGTACTGGATCCATTGGACTAGAAAACAAGAAAAATGCTTCATGCTTATCAAATGATTTATAAAAGAAAGTGTATACCAAGATTATTTATTCCCCATGTGTAAGGAGGTATGGGCCTCCTCGAAATTGATTACATGTATAAATCTGCAGTCGAAGAACTGCATTCATATCTGGTGACCTCACAAGATCCAAACATAGTAAAGGTTTTAAAACATGAGCAGAACAAGTCTAAGATGACTTCCCTGCTTAGTTTAGCAGAAGCACACCGTGTCAAGTGGGAATGGAAATCAAACCAAAAGTAGAAAAAAAATCAGGGAAACTGAATGTGCCCAAAGCAAAAGAAAGAATATAAGGGGAAGGATCAGATGAAAAAATGCATAAACATAGTTGCAAGTACAGAAAACTCCTGGAAAAACCTCATATCGATCAGGATCTAGCACCACAATGGTTAGTAGAGGTGAATTAAAATCAAAAGACAAAAGGTTAATATTGTTGGCCCAGGATAGTGGACTGTGTATACATTGGATTACAAAGTCAATTGAACAGGTCAGAGAAATAGACAAATGCAGATTTTGTAAAACAGTAGAAACAGTTGCACATCTTGTTGTTGGGTGTGATACATTATTGGCAGAAGGCCTGTATACTGAAAGGCATGATAATGTGGCAAGACTGTTGCAATGGGGATTGTGCAAATGGGTCTATATCACGTAGTCGAACTGCAATAAGTCTGACTACGTGAATATCAAACCCAGAAGTTCGAAATGCAAGAATTTTTAACACACAGAACAGCGATTTTTTTCCCAGGAAAAAAAAATCGCTGTTCCGGTACAAAACCAAAAAATGCACGTACACTTCAAACTGTTCCTAATGTGGGGCCTTCACCCCTCCTACTACCCAATGTGGGGGGCTGTGCCCCCACACACCCCTACTTAAATATACCAACTCTGAGATCGCACCACAGTGGAGGAAATAGCAAAGCCGCGGAAATGGCCCACTGATTTTTTTCCCTAGGAAAAAAAATCAGTGTTCCGCGGCTTCACTATTTTCACATTTCAAACTTCCCAGTTAGATGTTACAGCGTTTGGACACCTGTGCATTCAAACTCCTAATATAGACCTGCACAAACATTATAACATTGAAATATTTGAGAAGCACTGGAAACATGAGCCACAAAGCATTATAAAAAATTATGAAGTTTATATCACATGAGCTCATCCATTACCAGCAGTTCAAAAAAATAGATGCAAGAAAAACAGATATAGTAGTCCATGAAAAGAAGACATAAGTAACATTGATCATTGAATTTGCTATACCCAGTAATTACAGTGTCTTATGCACAGAGAGACACAAAGTCATAAAATACCATGATTTCCAGACAAAAATGGGGGCAACGTGGAAAAAGCATACCTAGACAGTTCCGATGTGTCTCATGAAAAAAAAATTTACAGTTGTGTTTAGATATGTTACCAGGCAATGTGGAAAAAGCATACCCAGACAGTTCCAATGTGTCTCATGAAAAAATAATTTACAGTTGTATTTAGATATGTTACCAAACCATGTATTTCTGTATGGATTGCAGAATGAGTGAATTCTGAGCACATTGTGTTGCCACTAAGAGCACTTTTGGCTAACATCAAAGATTGAAATAATACTAATTTCATGAACTTTAATTATACTTTAATGTAGGAATGAGGCCCGTTCCCATCATGCTATTAGAAACCCAAAGGACATGGAGAAACTTAAATGAGAAATGGAGGGGTTGTATAAAAGGACAAGAAGACTAAGGCTTCATGCATATTAAATGATATATAAGAACAGTGAATACCGAGATTATATGTTCCTTGCACTGAAGGAGGTATGAGTCTATGCAAAACTGACAACATGTAAAGTTCTGCAGTCGTGCAACTGCATACATATTTTCTGATCTCATCAGATCCAAACACACTGGAAGTTTTAAAGCATGAAAACACGTTGAAGATACCATCTTTGCTAGCTGTATTTTGTAAATGATTGGAAATGGAAATACAACTAGAAGTAGACAAGAATCAGACAGCAAATGAAAGTGTCAAAAAAAGAAAAAAAATATGTGTAGAAAATGAGTGGAAGAAAAAGAATTGTGAAGTCCACAAATATCATATCAAGTAAAGAGAATTCCTGGAGTAGCCACATGTTGACCAAGATGTGATACAGGCTGGTTAAAAAGAAATGAATTTAAACTGAAAGATGAAAAGGTAATAATGGCAGTGTAAGGTAGTGGGTTATGTACACATTGATTTACAAAGTGGGAGAAAAAGACAAATTTATGTCCTGCAATTTCTTGAGTTCTAATCATGCTCTAACTGAAAAATGGGGTCCATTCTTGTCACAGTATTAGAAACCCAAACATCTGGAGAAATTTAAAAAAAGTATATCCTTATTGATTATTTCTGGATCCTGCTGTGATTCGATCCACTTATTTACTCCATGCTATCGTATACCTCAACACTACTTAGGTAACAAAACATATTTCATCTGTTCTATTAACTTTTGAGTTAACCTGAAATTAAGGGGTTCAAAGTTTATACATATTTTACACAATTTGCCTCATCCTACATTTTACATTGTATTGCACATTTTTCTCTGTCAAGCAACATTTTTACATTTGAGAAGTTTAAATATTACATTATTTCCCTTTAGAGAACTGGCAACTTGTACATTGCCACTTTGATTGCAGAATGAATGTTATCCAGCAGGGTGCTAATGTACTGGGAATGCCTACTGAAAAAAAGTCTGCTGCATTGCAACAGCATATTAAGCTGCCATATAGCTTGGACTGTAAGAAAACTAACAGCTGAAATTATTTTACACTTCGTAAGCAGGACTTTTCCTGTTTATTGAGTGTAAAATGAAAAGAAACAGCTAATTAAAGAAATATAGAAAAGTGTGTAGGGAGTTTGTATGTTTCTCTCTGTGCATGCATGCATGCATGAAAATCAATGTGTGCGAGGGAGAGAGTTCGATTCATCTGTCAGTGGCTTTAGCAGTAATTTAAAATTAAGAAAGAAACTTATAAAGACTGGCATTATTAACTGATTTTAATCATGTGTTTTTAAAGATACATTTCTTCTGAATATGTGTGTGTGAGAGTAGATATGTAAACACTAAATACTTATCAAATGTATATTTTGGATGTAAAGCACTTCCTCCGACAAAAGTTACATGTACTACAGCAAGTTTGAAACATTAGGCAGAGGAAGTATTTCACATCAAAAATAGTATATATAAATCTATATATCTGTATATATATATATATATATATATATATATATATATATATATATATATATATATATATATATATATATATATAGCCTGCATAAATGAAAGCACTGCTGGAGATTGCCTGATGGTTAAGAAAAGTAAGACTATATTTTTTGTCTGTGACTGACAGCTGCTTTCTATTATCTGCTCCATTTTGTTTTCTGTTTTAAGAAATATGATTGACCTTGTATTGTTGTTCTGTGTGAGAGTTAGACACTTAAATTATCTAGGCTGCACGTTCCACATGTTTTTTCATTGGTTAAATTGTCTCTTGAGTGATAATTAGTTATTCAATGAAATTCTGGGCATTTATCTGGAAAGATTTCAAGCCTGCATAAACTAAAGCACTGCTGGTGATATCCTGCTGAGTATTCCCATGCACCTTCTTGTTTGTTGATCTGCTTTTTAAACCTATTGATTTTAAGCTGCCACCCCTACTGTAAATTGAGCTTAATAAGCTCCTCCCTTTCTACACTGCTGTTGCTATCCCGCATTAATAAGCTCCTCCCCTTATACACTGCTGTTGCTATCCTGCATTAATAAGCCCCTCCCTTTCTACACTGCTGTTGCTATCCTGCATTATTTATTTGCCTTTCCTTGTGCTTATATTGAAAAAGTGCATGCTGGCTCTGATTGTAAGTTCTGTTTTATCTGACTTCATTATCTACCTAGCTGTTGGGGAAAGTCATGTATTTTTATTTACATTCTAGCAAACACTTGTTTTTACATCAAAAGAGGTCAGTGGATTTTCCATGTAGTGCACTTGGAGGTATCTGGTCTGTTTAGATCGGGGAAACTTGAGATTTCTGAATGTGGTTTTATTGGTTGGAGAGCTGATTAATCAGCTTATCTTGTTTTTTTTGTGCTTTAATAAATTCTTTACAGTTGAGTGGCTCTTTGCTCATTTATTCAAAGTGAAGTATTTCTGTTGAATAATCACACTTTTGTAATCTGTTTAAAGTACACTGATGTATCCATATATTTAGGTTTGGTAGCATTTCATACCTTTTAAGTTTGTTTGTGGTAGCATTTCATTCTGGACACTCCTTTAATGTGTTTTCACATTAGGATGACTGGGATTATTCATCTAGTAGCAGTAAGTGTTTAGCTGGTCTATCTGAGCTGGGTAACCTAGGAAAAAGTTCTAAATATTTTTTTTCACTTCTCTGCACTTGATTTGCAGTATTTTGACACATAGACAGCATAAAGCAGAGTCAGACTTGTTGAATCTAGCCTATAACTGATACACTTGAGCACTAAACCAGCCATGTTACATTAAGAAGGGCTCCCCTGCACCCTTGTGGCAGAAGAGTGTGGATCCAGCTTGTCTGAGCTGCAGATTGATGGAGGAAGGTTGATTGTGTGCTTTCCTATTGGTAAATTAGCTTCAAAGCATTTTAATGTCACCTGTATTTAAGCCTCACATTTGTTTGCTGCAGTGCACTGTGCAACAGGAGTTAGCGGTACACTGTATAGACAAAGACACCTTGAAACTCAATTTTTCCCTACGCATCTGTCGTTAGAACCCTCCCAAGCTTCCCTACTGTGCTACAGGTGACTCAACTGCATACTAAGTAGCATTGCTACAATTAGCATCCATAGCCTTCAATCGAATAAACACCTTTGTTAGTCCTAGCACAAAAACTATTGAAACTGGCCCACTCCCTTCCTAATGGTACATACAGTAAAAACCTGCTATAATGGATGGACAGTTTTTCATAGTTTCACCAGTCAGTCTGATTGATATGGACATCCTGACGCAATGTATCCTGGGGCCACTTCTTTTTACCCTCTTCACCAATCAGCTCCCAAACAGTATTCCTAAAGCCTCAATAGTGCAATGTGCAGATGATACCACCATAATATGTGCGGCCAAATCAATTGACATCCTTTACTCCCTAAGACAAGAATGCTTTTCCCTAGCAGAAACTTGGATTACAAACCAAAGGCTCATTCTGAACCCAAGTAAAACAAAGCTAGTACTCTTTAGCTCCCACAGAGCCACACCTCCCACTAATTATTTCTTCATCTCCTCCTTTAACAAGACCACAATCAACCCCACAAATCATACCAAACTCTTAGGGGTTGAAATGGATAATCACCTTAGATTTAACCTACATATTTCTATAACCATAAAAAAGTACATAAAAAACTTGGCTGACTGTATTGCAATAAAAAGTTCCTCACTGACCACTCCAAAACTACAATAGCGAGGCCTCACCTACTTTCCACCCTACTTTATGCCTCCCCAGTGCTTACAAATCTCCACAAATCTGACCTAAACAAACTTAATAGTTTTTATAATAAGATAGCCAAATTCACTACAACCTCTCCCATCAAAACATATCACTGTGAATGCCTAAAAAAACTAAATTGGCTAGAACTACCACTACTACTTCAACTCAATCAAATATCAGTAGCCCACAAAATAATACATAACTCTGAAAATATCCAAGCCCTACAAAATCTTTTGCAACCCTATACAACCAACAGGGCCTTGAGGTCTAGCATACAAAACCTCCTCAGAGTAACCAGATATAACAATGAAGCTGGTAAGTCTGTCTACAGCCACTGTATAGCAAAAACCTGGAACTCCTTCCCTGCCCACATAACTGACAACAAATCCCCATCACAGTTCAAGTAACCTGTTAAAACTCACTTTTTGAATAATCAGCTGTGCTCCTGTATCCCTCCTGGCTAATGTCACATTAGAACACTTCACCTAACTTAAGTAACTCTGCTAAGCCAACTAATCATAGTACTGTACCCACTTAGGACTGTTAATCTGCTGCTCTTCCCATTTCTCCAGGAGTTAAGGAAAACTACTCCAGCAATGTTGAGCTCTCCATAAGCAACTAAAACCAGAAGACATATTGTAAATCAATTTGTTATCCTTCTCAGCTAAAACTAGGAGAAGATATATTGTAAATCAATTTGTTATTCTTCTCAACTAAAACCAGGTAAAGACATATAGTGAATCAATTTGTTATCCTTCTCAACTAAAACCAGGTGAAGACATATAGTGAATCAATTTGTTATCCTTCTCAACTATAGCGAGCATCATCTTCTCTCTCGGAACCTTATTTTACGTCTCTCTGCTTTTACTCTGATAGTAAATCTATCAGGCCAGTTATTTTACATTAAGAGGGTTCGTGGTCTGCACTTTTGTGGGAGGAGAGGCTGGACTCTGCCCTTCTGAACTGGGAATTTCTGGTTGAAGGCTTATAGTGCATGCATATCTGAACTGCTTCTTACTGAAGTTGGTGCGCCTTGTTTGCTGTGGCATAGACTGGATTCGGGCCTGCTGGATCTAGCTTTGTTTGTGTAACTTTTGCACTAATCCAGGCATTCTCTAAGGTATTCAATTGTATTTATTACTGCTTGGTAGTAACTTGATTAAAGTGTAGCTATCATTCTAAGTCTTTTGGATTAAGCACTTGGGCTTCAGACCAGTTGTTTTACATTAGGAAGGTTTGTGGCATGCACTGTGGTGGCAGGACAGGTAGCTTTCATCCTTCTAAGTTGGGAACTGCTGATTGAGAGCCCAGTGTCTGTTATTCTTAAAATGTATTAGTTCTGGTTTAAGCACTTGGGCTTTAGGCCAGTTATTTTACATTAAGAAGGTTTGTGGTCTGCACTCTTGTGGGAGAAGAGGCTGGACTCTGCCCTTCTGAGCTGGGAATTTCTGGTTAAAGGTTTATAGTGCCTGAATATTTGAACTGTATCTTATTGAAATTGGTACACCTTGTTTGCTGTAGCATAGACTAGATCCAGGCCTGCTGAATCTAGCTTTGTTTATATGCTTGTTGTTTGTTTGCTTGTTATTTCCCTGGAACGCTAATTCAACCTAATATGTGGCTTCTCAGTGCTTCTGTGGACCACTAGTGATATCTGCATTGCTTACTGTACTTATTTCCTTGTTTCACTTGAAAGAAAGTTACTGTTTGTTGTTTTTGCATTTAAGTTACCTGTAACACATTGCACTTAAGTTACCTGGCACTTGCTCACTAAAGCAATTATATAAGTCAGCACTAAAAATTAAAAGCACTACGCCCTCACTCCCCACTGGCCCTGGTTTTCAATTATTAAGGAATTCCCAATATTATTCTAGCATGCCCAAAGGTCAGTTGTCAATCTCCTCTCCGGTCCAGCTGGTGAATCTGGGAATCTTGAGGCAATGTTAAAACTGCCTCATGTACACAGACAACCCTCTCCTCCTCCCAACAAATTCCAACACATGTGAGAGATGCAACCATATAGCCAAACTGGAGGCTAAGCTCTCTCAACTCAGTACTGGCATAACCAGTCAGGAGGAGAAGGAAACCACACTCACTACAATTCCAGTCTCACATAGACCTACCACGACAGCAAACCAAACACATAATCACACAAAAACATACTCGGAGGCTCTAAATAAAGATCTGCCAAAGCAGCAGAGACCTTCAAAGCAGACACCCAAGCAGCCGTTACCCCAAAACAAAACACGTGCAACACATATCTCACAAAGCCAGTGTGCCGAACAGTCACAGCCCTTAAGACTAAAGAACACACCTGATAGACTTGTAATAGGTGACTCTATTGTCAGGCACACTGACGTCCCGCTCACCAGGCTGAACAAGGAGAGGGTCATGGTGAGCAGCCTGTCGGGCGCTAGGATCCACCACATAACACAAGCACTGAGGTCACTCCAAGGCAAGTACAAATATGACTCAATCATTGTCCATGCTGGTGTTAATGACCTGAGACGTACCTCCCTGGACTACATTAAAAGAGACATAAAGGAGCCCTCTGAGCATGTAGCCCAGTCCGGTAAGACCCTGACCTTGAGTAGCATCTTACCCTCACCAAGAATGATGCCACAATATGAAGACAAGATGATCAATTTCAACAATTGGCTTAAGTATTGGTGTCATTCAAAGGGGATCCAATGCCTGTCAGCTTGGGATGATATGCTCGACAAGCCACAATGCTTCGCGAGGGACAGCTTGCACCTGTCACCCCTGGGCTTTCGGATATTGGCAAAGGCTCTTGCTACCCCATAGTGCCTTTTTTAGGCAAGGCTCAAAAGACAAACCCACCTCCATAGGTATCACAAGGGATAAGAAACTAAGAGTAATGCTACTCAACGCCAGAAGTCTAAACCTCAAGATGCACGCACTCGAAACTCTCCTTAGCATGGAGAACATCGATATCTGTGCAGTAACAGAAACCTGGTTCAGGGCTCCCGAGAGCACCCCAGCAGTACCAGGTTATACCTCATACCATGCTTTTTGGCCCCAAAACTTGGACTGAACCACAAAAGGAGGGGGAGTATCAATATTCATCAAAGATGCCCACACCTCCAGGTTGGTGGCAAAGCACGAAGCATCAGAGACTATCCATGTGCAACTAACAGTGGTTAAAACTGCCTTCCAGTTTATAGCCTGCTACAGACCACCCTCCCAAACCCAGGAACCCCACTCGGCCTTCCTGAGAACACTGGAAAATATGAAGGTCTCTCCAAACACCATTATATTGGGCAACTTCAACTACCCAAACATAGACTGGGAGCATTACTCTAGCTCCAACACCCTAGCCCAAAGGTTTCTAGAATTTATAAACTCAAATGCTATGGAACAACTTGTTACCACTTCCACAAGAGGGGAAAACATACTGGACCTGATCATCACCAACATGGGGACTCTATGCTCCATACCAGAAGTGTATCCCTCACTGGTAAGATCAGACCATAAACTAATCTCACTGGATATTCACATCCCGACCCCACCCCTGCCCAGAAAACCACAGTGAAAAACTTCTCTAAAGCAAATTTCACACTCCTCAAAACTGAGGTGGAATCCTTCAAAGCCCCCGGGCCTGTGGAAAATACGGCCCAGACTGCAGAATCCTTTATAAATGCATTCTATGAACACCTTCAGGAATGCATGGATCATGTGATCCCAAATAAAACCAAGACCCAATCCTCCAAAGGCAGATGTCCTGTCTGGTGGACCCCAGCCATAAACAAACTATACAATAGAAGGAGGAAGCTACTAAATGATAGAGCAAAATCCCAAAAAGGGAAGGCATCACTGATCAGTATTAGCAAAAAACTACGGGCACACATAAAATTCTCTAAGGCCAGCTTCAAGAGAAAAATTGCACAGGACACTAAGGATAATCACAAGGCTTTCTTTAGTTATGTTAGGAACCTGGGTGGTAATTCCCAGATATGCTCAGAATTAGTCCAAAATGACAAAAAATACACTGAACCCACAGACATTGCCAACATCCTAGCTGACAGGTTCAGCGCAACCCCTCCCCACCAAAAGGGCAAATATCTATCCCAGCAGAGTGCTGCCCCCCTGACATCTCAGATGCTCAGGTAAGAGCCGCCCTCTCCAAAGCAAAAAACACAGCATCAATGGGACCAGACTGTGTCCTGGGCTGCGTCCTACATGAACTCAAAGAAGAGCTAAACCCAAACATAAAACTACTGTTCAATCTCAGCCTTACTACAGGATATGTGCCCAAAGAGTGGCGTACAGCAACAGTGGTCCCTCTCCATAAAGGTGGTGCCTCAACGGATCCTGGAAACTATCGCCCCATAAGCCTGAAAAGCTTGGTCTGCAAAGCTATGGAAAGGATCATCATGGACCTCATAAATAAAGATATTGGGGACCTACAAACACTGGATCCTACCCAGTTTGACTTTGTTAAGGGCAGATCCTGCCTCTTAAACCTGGTTGATTTCTTTGAAACAGTCACCAAGGCCATTGACGAGGGGAAGGTGGTCCACACAGCCTACCTGGACCTCGCAAAAGCCTTCGATACAATACCCCACTCGGGCATTATAGATAAGCTCACCAGCTTAAATATAAACCCCTATGTCACTAGATGGATTGCAAACTGGCTCAAGGACAGAACCCACATGGTTAGAATTGCTGGAGCCATGTCAGACTCCAAACCAGTTACAAGTGGTGTCCCACAAGGCTCAGTCCTGGGACCTCTCTTGTTCGGTATATATTTCTCTGAGGTACAGGCCAACACGGAAGGACTGTGGCTGACCAAGTTCGCAGATGACTGCAAACTGGGCACCATACTCGACTCTCCAGCCGACACAAGCATCCTCCAAAAGGGCATCATAGAAACAGACAACTGGTGCCAGAGCCATGGCCTCAAGCTAAATGCCAAAAGTGTATAGTCATCCCCTTTGGCAAAAACAAAGTGCCCACAAATTACCACATAGGTGGTAATCCATTAAGTACAGAAGAAGTAATTAGGGACCTGGGGACCCAAGTTTATAGCAATCTCTCATTTGACAACCACGTGGCCAAAGTGGTTAGAAAAACATTTTATATAGCCCACCTAATCATGAAGGGATTCACATCTAGATCAGGGGACATCATCGTGCCTCTTTACTCATCCCTCATCAGGCCCATAATTGAGTACAATGCCCATTTTGGGATGTACCTTACCAGACTCCTGCAGCAACTGGAAAGACCCCAAAAGTACCTCACCAAGAAGATCAAAGGGCTCAAACACATGCCATATGCTGCCTGGTTAAATAAACTCCAGCTCTACTCAGTGGCATACCGCCTGTTCAGAGGCAATCTGTGCCTGACGTATAAAGCCATGTCCAACCCGGAATTAATAGACATGCTGCACCTCAGAAAATCCAAATCCCATTGAGCTACGCGCTCGAGAGACTTGAACCTCAGCACTGAAATAAATAGGACATGCTGGAGAGACAGATTCATAACCCAGAGGCTGCCTTCACTCTGGAATAAAATCCCAGTCCAGGTTAGGCAGAGTCCCTCATTGACTCTCTTCAAGAGGAATCTTGATGAGTGGATGGGAGATCGTAGGTTTACCCCAGGTATCACTTTTGTGTCACTGTTAGACAGAGGCACAGTATACTAACCTCGAAAAAGGGCATAGCAAAATAAATTTAAAATGGGTGGCGAAAGCCAAACACATTCTGGCTAGGCTTATAAATGCCCTAGGGCAGATAGCCTAGTATGAACCTATGAACCTATGAACCTATCACAGGAATCCTAAACTTTGGAATATCTTCTAAAATGTAGTATTATATTGTAGAGAACGAATGTATCCTTTCTGTTCGTTAATATGTATGTCGAAGTCTCTTCTATGGAAATTGTATGTCAAAAGTCTGTCCTTAAAACTATGTTTTGTAAAAAATTGTTCTCTTGGAGCTTTTCTCCCCAGGCCTCCACTGAAAATGGACTTGTAAACCAGTTGGACTGTCCTGGTCAAAAATGTAAAATAAAATAAAATAATAAAATAAATGTAATAATTGCCTCACTTATACTGGCAACCAGTTACTCCTAATACAAACAAATACCCTATGTTAGAGATGTAATTACACTGTGAAATTGGAATAATTTCTTTCATGTAACAACAAACCAGACGTCAAATAGGTTGTCAGCACATACACTTCACCTCTTAGACAAAATAAGGTCACAACACATAAACCCACATACACAGAGGTACTCACTAGAAGCCTACCAAGAAATCAGAGACATCCCAAATGTAAACCACTTACACATATTGCTATGCAAACAGAAACCACAAAACATATTAACATATACACCGGTGTTTCAACAAATTTGCCCTTAAGGCAAAAACACCTCAAAACCTAATGTCTTGGTCATAGGCAACTCCTCAGTGAGACATACAGATGTCCCCCTCACCAGGCTGGACAAGGAGAAGGTCATGGTCAGCCACTTGTCAGTTGCCAGAATCCATCAAATCGCACATACACTCAGGTCACTCAACAACAAGTATTATTACTCTGTTGTAGTCCATTTTGGGGTGAATGACTTGAGGTGTATTGCTCTGGACTATATAAAGAGAGGCATAACTTAACTTATGTGTCCTAGGCAGGTATGACCCTAGCCCTAAGCAGCATTCTACCTTCAGCCAGGATGATGTCACAATATAAACAAAAATGATTGACTTCAACAATTGGCTTAGCTTGTGGTGTCAGTCCAGGGGGGTCTATTGTCTGTCAGCTTGGGAAGACATGCTCAACAGGCCATGCTGCTTTGCCAGAGATGGTCTGTACATGTTTCATCTAGGCTTTCTGATTCTGGCAAAGGCACTTGCCTCCCCTATAATGCCTTTTTTAGGCAATGTCAAAACAACAAAGTTTCTCTTGTAACACTATCCACTCGAGACAGACTCGAGGTTCTACTGCTTAATGCTAAGAGTCTAAACATGAAACTGCACTCCCTGCAAGTACTCCTCACATTGAAAGATGTTGACTTCTTTGCAGTCACTGAGACATGGTTCAAGGCTGTGGAGAGCACCTCAGCTATGCAAGGCTACAATGCCTTCCACATGTTCAGATCTCAAAATGAGTGTCAAGGAATCAAACGTGGAGTTGTATTCAACTTCATTAAAGCCAAGTACACCTCAAGAATGGTCAAATAGTATGGCTCTCTTTAGATACTCCATGTACAATTAACTACAGGCAAAATACTCTACCACATCATTGCTAGCTATAGGTCCCCCCATAAGCCAAGAAAAGTAAAATGCCTACCTGGACTTATTGGAGTCACTCGCCATACAGCCCAACACCTTAGTCGGAGGGGATTTTAACTATCCTGCCATCAACTAAATGATACTTATGAACATGAACATGTTCACCCAGAACTTGCTGGACTCTGTCAATACAAATGATTTGGAACAGATAGGCTGCACCCCCACAAGGATAGCCCTAGACATAGTACTCACTAACCTGGGGGGGGGGGTCACTGCACTTCCCCTCTATGTGATGCCCTCTCTGGTAAGGTTGGACCGTAAATCAGTCTAATTTCAAGTAACTATTGGACCTGTCACCACCACAGGAGCAAAAAACCTAAAAAACTTTTCCAAACTACAGCTTACTAAGAGATGGTATAAAAAGTTTTATATCCCCGCAATCATAGACAACAATAGCTCCTATGGAGAGGTGTACACAAATGCCCTGTATAAACGCTTAAGCAACTGCATAGATACAGCTCTACCTGACCGAATTAAAACCAGGTCCTCCTGAAAAAACAAGCCATCCTGGTGGACCTCAAGTATAAACAGGTTATATTACAAAAGGAAAAATATGATGTCTAAGAACAAAAGGGAATTGACTCAGCAGAGGGCAAATTCTCTCTACAGCATGAGCAAACAAAGCATAACTCTTTTATAGTCCTCTAGACCTAATTACAAATCTAAAATAGCATCCCTAGCTAAGGATAATCATAAGGCGTTCTTTAACTACATCTGAAATCTAAAAGGAAATGTCTAGCTGTATGCATAGATGGTAGTAGATGGTACCGCTCATGTTATACTGGAGGAAATTGCCAACCTGCTAGCTGACAGATATGGTGCAAACTTCACCACCCCCATCCCCACCAGCTATACCCCAAAGCATACCTGACACCAGTCCTCTGCGTAGTATCTCTAGAGATCAGGCCATATCTCTGCTCTCCAAAGCCAAAAGCACAGCCTCAGTGGGACCAGATAACATCCCAGGTTGCTTATTAAGCAATCTGAAACAGGACCTAGCTGACCCACTTGGTGTTCTCTTTAACCATAGCCTGAGAACTGGCTTTGTTCTTCCAGAGTAGAGAACAGCAACAGTAATGCCCTTGTCCAAAGGGGGACCATCCACCAATCCCTGGAACTATAGACCCATAAGTCTAACCAGCCTCATCTGCACGGCCATGGAAAGAATCACCATGGACCTTATCAACAAGGATATAAGTGACTTTCAAACTCTAGACCCAATCCAGTTTGGCTTTGCTAAGGGTAGAACATGCTTATTAAACCTAGTAGACTTCTTCGAGAAAGTCACCAAAACCCTGGATGAAGGTAAGATAGTGCATACTGCCTATCTTGACCTAGCCAAGGCTTTTGATGCAATCTCCCACTCAGATATCATTGAGAAATTCTCCCAGCTGGGAATTAACCCTTATGTCAGTTACTGGATAGCCAATTGGCTCACCAACAGAACAGATACTGTCAAAGTCAGTGACTCCACATCTACCAGTCGCATAGCACAAGGATATGTGCTAGGCCCTTTACTGTTTGAAATCTATTTCTCGAAAGTCCAGACTAAATTAGATGGACTTTGGCTTTCAAAGTTTGCTGATGATCACAAATTGAGTGCAATCATTGAGACCCCAACAATGTTGACATATTACAAGAAGGGCTAATACAGACAAATGACTGGTGCCAAAGCCACAGTCTAAAACTAAATGCAAAAAGAGCATTATTATGTCCTTTGGCAAAGCAGAATTCCCTGCTATTTACAATATTGACATCACCCCCCCCCCATATTCAAACCCTGTGGTGTGAGATCTGGGAACACAGGTAGATACCAATCCAAATTTCGACCATCAAGTTTTCACAGTGGTAAGGAAAGCCTTCTACATTGTGCATCTCATAAGTAAGGGCATTGCATCCAGGTCTAATGGATGTTATAACTCCACTGTACTTGACCCTCATCAGACCATTAATAGAATACAATGCTCCCTTCTGCATGTACCTTATCAAACAGTTGCAGCAATACCTGAAGAGACCACAGAGGTTTCTCATCAAGAAAATACATGGCTTCCAAACCATGACTTACATGGATAGACTGGAAGCCCTGTCACGGTACTCTGTATCATATAGGCTGCTGACAGATGACTTGTGCCTGGCTTGAAGAGCAATCTCTTACCCTGCACTGATGGAAATGCTGCACATCCACTAGACAAATGGCACAAGAGTCACTCGCTCTAAGGATCTTAAGCTAGCCTGTGACAGTAACAGAACATGCTAGAGAAACAGATCTATCTCCCAGAGATTGTGGCTATTCTGGAAAAAACTTCCAATGCACATTAAGCAGAGCTCCTCACTGAACCTATTCAGGTGCAACCTGGACAAATGGATGGGAGACCATAAATTCACACCTAGGTGTGGCACCCATGTCCCTCATGGACAGGGGTAGGGGTGTTGATCATAGACTCACTCTGCAAATTTTGTCCATCTAACAAAGGACAGTTGAGGGAACTCAGGATTAACATAGCTATGCTTGTAAGGGCTCTAGAGCTGCTAGCCTAGTGACCTTCTATGAATATATATATATATGTGTGTGTGTGTGTGTGTGTGTGTGTGTGTGTGTGTGTGTGTGTGTGTGTGTGTGTGTGTCTGTGTGTGTGTGTGTGTGTGTGTGTGTGTGTGTGTGTGTGTGTGTGTGTGTGTATATATATATATATATATATATATGTATAACAACAACCAAAGGAGGCACCAGACCACGGCAAATAAAAACATAAAAGTATTTATTGCATAAAAGGTGAGCGCTTTCGCAGCAAAGCTGCTTCATCAGACAATTCAACAGAAATGCATCAACTCTTTTAAAATAACACACAACCAATGGAAAAGTACATTCAATTAAGGACAATTTCTTAAAGGAACAACATTTCCTACATAACTTGTATTTCTAAAACCTGCTGTAAACTTCACATATATAAATATAAATAAAAATATATATAAAGTGACATATATAGAAACAGCAAATAATCATTTGGGTAGGGGTCTGTCCACAACTTGGGATGTATAGATACTTTCTCATTCAAGCCACTGCCATTATTGGCACGCAGCCTTATAATCCGTTCAAGTTCCCTTCCTTCAACTCTAGTCTTAACTGCACCTCCACGTATTCCCATCGTAACTACCTCAATGACCATGAACTTGAAGGCATGTTTTTCACCCTTCTCCATAATATGTTTAGAGAGGGCATTAGTGGTAACCTTCCTGGTGATATCATACAAATGGTCTCTGATACGGTCACATAATCTACATGTCGTCATACCCACATATTTACGGCTATACCAAATGACCAGGAAATTGAACTACTGAGACAGTATTTGCTACAACATAGCACTTATGAACATTCAATGATAGAATTACTGTGTTTTATGGTAGAGACCATTCTTGAGAATTACATCTTTGTATTTGAACAAACTCTTTACAGGCAACATGCTGGCGTGGCTATGGGCACACCCTGTGCTAATAGCTACGCCAACATAGTCATAGCCGCCTGGGAAGAGAATAATATCCTTAGGTATCTAGGCTCTAATCTATCTTTTTATCAACATTTTGTAGATGATCTGTTCCTCCTCTGGGAGGGGAATACTTCACCCGTCAACAATTTTTTAGACTGTATTAATAGCAGCACTGACTACCTGAGATTTACAGCTCATAGTTGCACCAGTAATATTGATTTTCTAGATGTCAGGATTGATAGATTACCCATGGGGCCTTTAAACAAGTATATATAGAAAAGAATGCTACAAGAACACATATGTTGAAAGAAGCAGCATGCATCCACAACATATTTTTGGTAATGTGGTAAGGGGACAGGCTCTAAGAGTGTCAAGGCTGACTGTTAATAATGATAAAATTGAACAAGAGCTGGAAAAGTTAGAAAAGAGTTTCCAACGGAGAGGTTATTTGCGAGCTGAAGTGAAAACAGCATTATCTGCCACATGCAATTTGAGAGAGGATTCAGGGAGACCTTATTTCTCATTCAGCACCTCTAGGGCTAGCAATCGAATGAAGGGATGTAATCCCTTGAAAATCCCGATTACATATTTGAGTGATGTTAAATCTATACAGAATATATACAGAAAAAAATGGAATGCTCTATGTGCAGATGAAACTGTTAGAGAATTGGTAGGGGGTACACCACATTATGTTTTTAAAAATAAGAAATCTCTGAAGAGACTTTTATGTGGCCCTAGACACGATCGACAATTTTATACACAGGACAGAGGAGATGGAATGGGTACTTTTCCTTTCAATACTTGCAATTACTGTCAATATTTAGATCATAAAGGTAAATTTTATCATTCTGACATGAACAAAGAATTTATGTTTAAACTGGTAGCAAACTGTGAGACTACTAATTTAGTGTATTTATGCCACTGTGAGGGATTTTATGTGGGTATGACGACAGTAGATTACATGACCGTATCAGAGACCATTTGTATGATATCACCAGGAAGGTTACCACTAATGCCCTCTCTAAACATATTATGGAGAAGGGTGAAAAACATGCCTTCAAGTTCATGGTCATTGAGGTAGTTACGATGGGAATACGTGGAGGTGCAGTTAAGAATAGAGTTGAAGGAAGGGAACTTGAATGGATTATAAGGCTGCGTGCCAATAATGGCAGTGGCTTGAATGAGAATGTATCTATACATCCCAAGTTGTGGACAGACCCCTACCCAAATGATTATTTGCTGTTTCTATATATGTCACTTTATATATATTTTTATTTATATTTATATATGTGAAGTTTACAGCAGAAATACAAGTTATGTAGGAAATGTTGTTCCTTTAAGAAATTGTCCTTAATTGAACGTACTTTTCTATTGGTTGTGTGTTATTTTAAAAGAGTTGATGCATTTCTGTTGAATTGTCTGATGAAGCAGCTTTGCTGCGAAAGCGCTCACCTTTTATGCAATAAATACTTTTATGTTTTTATTTGCATGGTCTGGTGCCTCCTTTGGTTGTTGTTATATTTTATATTTTTATTGGAGGACCGTTTTACTCACACCACCTTCTGGTTTTGGATATAGATATATATATATATATATATATATATATATATATATATATATATATATATATATATAGTTATATATATATGTATACACACACACACATACACACACAAAAATAAAAAATAAAAAACAGTTTAACAGCTTGCCTCAGAACACACCAGGCATGGGTTATTTGCATAATAACACACACCTTGTTGAGCATTATTCCTTGCTTATGACTTGTCATGCCTATAATTTCATCTGTTGCTTATAAATTGTTACTAGCATCTCATGTACAACTATTGTAATTACTTGCTCCAGATTATAAACGTTTACTTTCCGTTTTGTACTGCCATAAACATTCTTATAAGCAATCGAGCAGCAGATTATATAATTAACAAAGCATTCTCTACAGACTTTATTAATTACCTTCTATAAGTAATAAGATGGATCATTACTTAGATAAATGTCATACACAGCAAATACGCTACCCTCTAAACTGTATTCTGAAACATGTTGATAAGAGCTTCCAAAGCCCCATAAGTACAAAAAAGGACTCAGTAGAAAAGCATTTCATTTAATAGACAGCTACATATGCAGACTCAGTTAATTAGAGCATTAAATGTGGCACTTCAGGTCAACATGATATGTTGAGTACTTGACGAACAAGAAAGTTGAAATGAATGACACTGGAGGATTTTTAATGGAAATCTCACTTCAAGTGGATACATTAGCTCAAGGATTTGCTGTCATAAGTATTGTCAGATATTCCCATTTACAAAGTCAGTGTTGCTGTCACAGGTGACTACTGCTACAATAGGGTTTTCAGCAGTGTAGACAGACTAATGAATCTAGCATGCCTGTAGCCTTGTAGTGCATTTTCTTTGCAAAAGATGTGAGAAGTCAAAAGTTCTATTTTAGACAAGGTACAAGCCATTCAGCCTGCAGCTTCTTTTGGCATCCTGTCATCAGTTCACACATTTTTAAAACTATTTTTTAACCTTTTTTAGTGCTATAAGGCCTCATCATCATCAGCTGCATGTGGGCAAATTTTTGGGTGAGCTCCTCCTGCACATGGCTTCTGAAAGTCATTTCCATTGAGGGGCACAGACTGGCAGATGCTTTCAGTAAATAAGTCTGTGTCTTCCTTTTTGTCAGTTTACTTACAAACTAAGATTTTTTCCCCCTTAAAGAGGCTGCCTTCAAGATGAATGGACTTCTCTTCATTAGTTTTCCTGTGGCTGAAAATTCCCTGTCAGTCATAAACAAGATGCTTCCCAATCAGTCCTAAACAAGATGCTTTGTTTAATTACAGCTATGAAACCAACAAAGTATTTTGTAGCATTTCATTTTGGTTTCTGCCCTCTAAAAACTAAGATGAAATATATGAAAACATTACAAACTGCATGTTGAGTCTGCAAACCATTACCTATAGACTATGCTCAGAGCATAACCAAACCCATGCTTTATCCTGAATGTAAACTGTGGTCATCTTTGGTGCAGTAAGCTGAAGAGCTGGAGTTAGAGACATCTGTTAAAGGATGGACAAAATATAAGGAAATCTTCCCAAATACTGAATCAGTTAAAAGTCAATATGCATACCTAGCATGACATAAGCTTTTAAAAACTCCTGTGTAATATATAGAGGATTGTGATCGTTTCTCCTATCATAACCATGTCATTATGTGTTCGAGACATGGCATCCATGTCAAGAACACATAATAATGGGTTATGATTGGTGAGACATGATCATAACTCTTTGTAGTGCATGGAGTTTTATCTTCTTCATGTACTACAAGTTACAGAAAAAAAAAGCCAGTGTTATACCAGCTTTGAAAGCTAATAAAGCATGTAGCAAGTGCTGGCCCATTCACAGCAAGTACATATAATTGCTGGAAAAAGTCAGGGACAGTCCTTAAATACTGCCCTAATTTAAATAAGTTATTTAAAGACTGATGTCTGTAAACTTTCACAGATGTATGAGGAAAGATATTCATAGCCTGTTGAGACTGACAGGATGTCCCTTCCTGTTACCGGGCTGTAACTGCACAGAGGGGGTATGTAACAAATGTTACACACCTTTGAAAGCTCTGTTACAGTCGGAACTCAGACTAGAGAAGCATGTAACATTTTTATCCCTTTTCTGACTTTGAAGTATAATCAGGATGCTCCCTGCACCTTACAATTACAGAATGTTTATCAGTGGCTAGAAATGGGAATCCATTTTCTTTTACTAAATTCATTCCATATTGATTCAGTAGTTATCACTGGTATATCATAGTACTTTGTTCTCCAGTTACTTTCCTGTATGTCACCATTTTGTTCTTCTTGTGTCCATTTGGGCTTTTACTGGGATCACTGTCTTCCTTCCTCTTCCTAAGCATATCTTGAAATGCAAACTGTTGAGCCTCTGAATTGCCCCTCAGTATGCATGCAGTATAAATGTCTGTGCATTCTGTGATGGATTGACATTCATTGTAAAATTGGTTCTCTGACTTATGTTTTTTGATTGCTTGGATAACCTCTAGCTCTCCATGATCATAAATAGGATAAGGTGGGTACTAAAAAATAAATGCGTTGATATTGAATACTGATAAAATGAATGAATGAATGAATACATGTATATTTTAAAACTCCTTCATAGCTTGTAGCCTAGTAGTTCATCAATTTCAGGAGAGACCTGGGAATGCTCCTCATGCATGACAAAGAACAGCATTCGAATAGAGAAACCCACAGGAAACCCACACAAACTCAGGGAGCCACACACAGACACAGAAGAACAGACACAAACCACCGAGAACCTATTGAGAGGTGACTGCATCATTGCACCATCTGATAATTCTTAAGCAGTTGAAGAAGTATTTCTTTCTTTTATTTTTTCTATATAAATATATAATTTTCTGGCAAATTGTTGTGGATTACAGTCATTAAATAACGACATACATGTGAGTTTCAGACTTCATATTCTGCAGAAAATGTGGGCTAAGGCAAAGCCTGTTATTCTAGCAACTTTCTAAGTATGTAAGAGCAATATTTAAAATTCTGTCCCTGAATTTGGGTTTTTGGCTGTGATTCTTGAGCTTAGAAGTTGAGAAGGGGCATGGTACAATAGGTTGCACTGTGCAGTTCTGAAAGCAGCAAGTTGAAATACATTTCTATGTCATTATTTACATATTCATGCATTCATCTGATCTCAAGTAGACATCTAAGATGAGCACAGTTATAATGGCTAAACTTATTGTGTGTGTGTGTGTGTGTGTGTGTGTGTGTGTGTGTGTGTGTGTGTGTGTGTGTGTGTGTGTGTGTGTGTGTGTGTGTGTGTGTGTGTGTGTGTGTGTGGATCAGGTATGTTTGTGAGTTATCTGTTTGTGTAGGGGGCATAACTCTCAACTGTCTCCACTCCTGATTTTGCCTCATATTTTTGGTATGATGCTCATAACATCTGTGGTTTCTTGGCACATTGTTGTTGATTACAGTCCTCAAATAATGACAGACATGAGTTTCAAACTTTATACCTTTCTGAAAATGATTGGTAATACAAAGCCTGTTATTACAGCAAATATTGTTCTTTGCTGTTATTCCAGCAAATAACAATATTTAAAATCTATCATAGATTTTGGGTTATTGTTCTTGATTCCTTCCCTGTGTGGTTGAAAGAGCATGGGGGAACTGCATTGAGGTGCACTGTATGGTTCTAATAACAGCAAGCTAAATATATTTCTAGATCAATATTTATTATTTATTCATTCAATTACAAGCAGACTTCTAAGGTGCTCACAGTCATACAAGTAACTGTAATTGATGGCCGTGTGTGTGTGTGTGTGTGTGTGTGTGTGTGTGTGTGTGTGTGTGTGTGTGTGTGTGTGTGTGTGTGTGTGTGTGTGTAGTGACAAACTGCTTTGAAAAAATAAAACATGCTTATAAAAAAAAGACCTTATAAACAATATTTTGGTCAGGTGAGAAATCATATGGAACTAAAATGAGCATGTTTTTTGTTTTTGGAAAATGTAGGAATCATATTAAAAGTGGCCAAGATGATCAAAAATGTTAGGCTGTGTGGCTTTATTGGAAATGCTTGGAGTTCAGGTTCAGTTGTATGCTGAGGTGTCTATGCTACTTCTTCTAACTAAATGTATGCTGGTACATATAGCAATCCAATAAAACTGGCATGTGCATATTTTGCAATGCAGTAAGGATATCATTTTCTGGTATAGCTATTTAAGTGTATACCCATTAGTACTATAATAGTTGTAATTGTATAGCTTACATGTCATAAAAGCATAAATTTACACATGTGTGTCTTTATCCCAAAGGAAGCAAAAATTACACAAATGCAAATTTTAAGTGCTATGGTTTTTGACCCCCCCCTGCTATGATTTTTGATGACTTCTTGAATGATTTTGGAAGCTGAAAGTTAAAACGAATATCCGTGTATGAATATGTGTCTGTATGTGTTAGTATGTATGTATGTATGGGACTCACTATCTCTGTTTGGGTCTGTGTGTGTTAGTGTGCCCAGGCAAGCATGTTAGAAGGTGCACGTGTAACTATGCTGTATGGGCTGGCAGGGGAATTTGTAGTGTGATCAGGTCTGACAAAGCAGTGTTTGATTCAGGGACATGGTGATTAGTCACTAATGAGGTGCTGCTCAGTATAGCCATATTATGAATCTGAACTGCAGATTATCATAGATGAACTAGTGGACAGTCTGGCATTGCCTCATTGCCACTGGTGGAGATAATCTTTCAATCCCAGGAAAGGTGTGTGCAGATCAGAGCGTGTGATGTACCTTTAATAAGCATTCTAGTCCGGGCATATGTATATAAGCACTGAGCAGTTGCAAGCAAGGCTGCCATTTTGAGTGAGCAGCCAGAGTGAGAGCATGTATATGTGTAGCACTCAGTTCATTTAAGTTTAATGTTCCTGTCATCCATCCTGATGTTTGTGTAAATAAACTACCTAAATGAACACCCGAGCCTCATCGTCTTATTCAGATACACGAGACAAGCAACATGGTGTCAGAATAGGATCTAGAGTGAAAACCATGAGGCACGCAGTTAGAAATGAAGGAACATACAGGAGTGGATCTTCCAAACCTCAAACAGCTCACAAATAGATCAGAAACTAATTTCCAGATACTAAAACTTGCTTAAATGATTTTTCACCCAATGAATATAAAAGGAAGCATTAAAAACACTCAAAACAAATTTTTAATTAAACAAAATGTCCAAAACTATGACATATTGATAAAAATAGTCAAAATAATTATAAAATGTTTGAAACAATGTCTGAATGACATACAATGTATAAAAATGGGAAAACAACCTAATTTTTTTTGCAATATACTACTTTTTCATATTAACTAAAGCTATTTGAAGTATCCAAAGTGTGTGAAGTGCTGGTAAGTGCGTGTAGTATCACAGTGCAGTTATTTTGCAAAGTACAGTCTTTCAAAAAAATTATTATGCATTTGAATATTATTACAAGTACCTGATGTGCATGATGTTCATACATAATTACAAGGGCCAAGATTGGATTGTGTTTAAGCATAATTTGTTGCCATGGCAGAAGTATTTTGTAAACCTGGACATCTTGTGTTTGATAACAATATTGCAGAAAACCACATACGATATTTTCATACAGGCTGCTTCTTCTGACAAAGACACACATAGAAAAGCATTTATTCTGCTTAATTTAGCTGATTCAGAAGCCATTGGAAGAGACTGTTCATTTGTGTATATACCTGTTGTGCTTGCAGGGTGGGGGAAGACTGCCATATTGTGGTACTGGCTGAAACGTGAGAAGACCCTGAGTGCTTAAAACATAAATTTAGAAAACTGTGCAACTCGCATGCAGATATGACAATGTAAAGGCACTTATTTTATACAAGAGATCAAAACCCTGGTGAGATTTCTGTAGCATATATAACCAACTTTAAAAATAACGCTAAAACATGCAGATTTGGTGAGTTGAGAGCTGAGTTGATAAGTGAGAGGCTTGTGTGTGGCATTAATAATGATGGAATGAGAAAGAGTTTGCTTTGAGACAGTGATTTAACTTTGAATAAGGCCATTGAGGTTTGCCAGATATATCAGCATATATAAAAGCACACAAATATGCTTACAAAATAGGAAAAGCAATACATGTGGCTTCTTCTAGTGCTAATGTTGATAGTATGCTGCACAAGGTTAAAAGAGACAGGCCTGTAGGTGGGCCATTCCAGCAAAACCCAGAGCAGCTTCAGTAAGGCCCAGGGTATATGCAACAAAGCACAGGGTTCACTCAGTAAAACTGTAGCTAGCCACACAGTCAACTGTCATAATTGTAGTGGTAATCATGAACCCAAATGAGAAAAGTACTTAGCTTTTGGACAGCAGTGCCATTCTTGTAAAAAAGTGGTATCATTTCAGAAGGTTTTGTAAATCTAAAGAGGTTCATTCATTTATTAAAAGAGATCATTCAATGAGGCAAGTTGATCAATTAGAAAGCGGCGACCCTACTTTTTATGTTGATGGTGTGCCTATGCTTGATGAAGCAGTCAATGCAGTAGATTTGTGGGCAAAAAGTGAAATCTTTTGTACTGTTCAGATTAATGGTCAATCCATAAATCTCAAAGCAGATAGTGGTTCAAAGTGTGTTATGTCAGCAGAGTAAAAGCTGGAGAACAACTTAATTTGGCAAAGTGTGCGAAGCTTGTTGCTTATGGTGGTGAAGAAATTCAAACCAAAGGCTCAGTAGTGCTTTCATGTTACTTGGCTGGGAACAGCTATGACTTGCAATTTTATGTAGTCAAGAGAAACGTACAGTCATTTTAACACTTCAGAGACAGTTTGAAAATGGGTCTGCTTTCATTTAATAAAGAAGTCCATTGTGTAAGTTTGAATGAGAACAGCTCAAATTTCACCCAAACTATTTTTTCTGAGTATGCTGATATTTTCAAAGACAAACTAGACAAACTCCCAGTTGTGTACTTCATGAAATTAGACCACGAGGTAAGCCCAGTTATCAGACCAGCATGGAAAGTTCTAGTAGCTATGCAGAACAGAGTCAAAGCCAAGCTAGACAGAATGGTGCAGCTAGGAGTAATTTGTCCAGTAGAAGAAACAACTGAATGGGTATCTTCCATGGTAGTAGCTCATAAGAAAAGCTCAGATGACATCAGAATATGCATTGATCCAAGAGATTTGAACAAAGCACTAAAACAACCTTATCATCATACCTCTCAAGCGTGCCAAATTCCTCTACATTTACCAGTTTTGAGGTCCAAATAATGGGGTGCCAGAAATTCATGACTGGTCCCCTTTATTTCCAATTTCCTGGCTTTTTTACTTTTTTTTTTTAGCTGACGTCATCATGTGCAGAGGCACGCACAATGATGTCAGCTTCATGAGCAGCTTGTCAGGATTTGGCAACAGTGAAGTTTGAAATTAACAGTCAGCACTCAGTAGCAGCAATGTTTCCTGAGTTAACAGTCAGCAGCAACATTTCCCTTTGTAAAAGTCAGCAGCGGCAATGTTTCCCAAGTTAAATGTCGGCGGCAGCAATGTTTCCCTTTTCCAAGTAAACAGCCAGCAGCAGCAATGTTTCCCCGGGCTCCACCAGCCACATAAAGTTGAGTATTGGTTCATTCATTCAAGTCCATTGCCATTGTGCTGAGCATTTAAGTGTTTGCACAAAGTCCGTAGGTTCAGCTGAATGTTTTAAGTTGAAACATTCAAGTCTGTTACTGTCAGAATTCTGTGTGTGAAGTCCATTGCAGTTTGCAAGTTAAGTCCATTGCAGAGTTGAATTCCAGTGCTTTGCAAGTAAGTCCATTGCAGACTTAAATTCTGTGTGTGAAGAAGCAGTTGAATGCTGGTTTATTCATACAAGTCCATAGATTCAGCAGAATGCTTTAAGTTGAATCATTCAAGTCTGTTGAATTTCGGTGTTTGCAAGTAAGTCCGTTGCAGACTTGAATTATGTGTGTGAAGATGCAGTTGCCAAAGTTAAATGCTGGTTCATTCATTCAAGTCCGTAGGTTCAGCTGAATACTTTTTGTTGAATAATTCACATCTGTTGCTGCAAGTATTATGTGTTAAGTCCACTGCAGAGTTTACATTTGTGTATGAAGAAGTTCCCATTGAATCGTGTGTGTGTGTGTGTGTGTGTGTGTGTGTGTGTGTGTGTGTGTGTGTGTGTAAAATGCCCATGTACGTGTAACTGGTGGTAGGCTCAAACCCTGTACCTTGGGTACAAGAGGCAAGAGCCTGAGTTCTCTACCCATACCACAACTTGTGATTCAAGGAGTTAAGCCCCTAGCTCTTAACTGTCCAAAGTTTCAATGGAATGTGTGAAGGCTGCCAACCTAGCCAGATAGAATTTTATAGATAATTCTATCATTTTTAATATGCAAATAGTATATATATATATATATATATATATATATATATATATATATATATATATATTGTATATAGATAAATATATAATAGAATTAGAATATAATATGAAGGCTGAAATACAAACTTATTTTCTTAAATGAAAGAATATGCTGTGAAATGCTGAACGTAAAACAATGTAGCAACATTGCCATCTGCTGTAAAGAAAGCTAAGTCAAGCACTTTTTGCTTGTCCTTTGAAATTAAAATGACTTTATGCTGTCCTTTGAAGTTAAAGATTCGGAGTCATTCCATCTGGGCTAGCACATTCTTTCTATTGTTTTAACCAAGAGTTAGAGTGCTAGATTTAAACATGCAAATGTATTTTATTGCCCTGGTTTCTGCCTAAGTGTAAAAGAGTGCAGATGCAGTTTCTGCTGGCCTGGAAACACCAGGAAAGTGAAAGAACAATGCAATGTTTATCAGAACTGAAATTTCAATTTAAACAGAGAGAATCAGAAGGCATTAAGCATTTTTGTCTTGATCATCCAGCTCACAGCACTCTGCCTGTTGTCTTATGAAAGTTATCTTAGACTTGTGTTTTCTTTTAGAGAAATCTAGAAACTAGAAAGAATAGACTAACTGATTTTCTGTGATGTCAGTACTGTACTACTGAATTATTTTAAGTATTTCTGTGTGATCTCGGAACTCTTGACTAGTTCTGTGTAGTAAAAAGTATTGTCTTGTGGTTTTAATTATTTATTATTAAATATTTTAAAACCTTTTAACTATGGCTGGTTTGGGGAGAGATAATTTAAGCTCATAAGAGTACTTGCATGCCTTTGATAAAACTGTACAAGGCCACTCTAATAGCTTTTGCTCTGGGCTATACTACCAATTGGATATTAATATTACACAGTAATAATTGGACACCCTTTTAAGGGCCTTTGAGTAGCTGATAAATATTAGCTGGGTGGTGGCAGGGATTTCTACCATATCATCTGGGTAAAAGGGGCACACCTGGAGAACCTGTGCCAGCCTTTCCCAGGAGTGTCTGTGTGGTTGTATAAACTTATCTCAAAGTGTGTGTTTGTGTCAGCTACTTGGGCAGGGACATGAAGCACTGATTGGACAGAAAGGGTGCTGAAGATTTTAGCTTGCCCAGCTGGCTGAGATCTGGACACTATAGCTGTGCCAGTGGGGAGTCTTATTGGGGATCTGGAGAGCAAGAGAGAGACCAGCCCTGGACTGACTGTGATCTCTGTGTGCTCGTAAGGGAAATTGCACTTTACTGTGTCTATTTGTTATCCTCTCTTCATATATGAGATGCCCTCTCTGGTGTTGGTGGTGAGTATTGAGGCTTCTTGATTTCTGGGCCAGGACACAGGCATCACCTATTAATTGGTGGAAGTGGTTGGGATATCCTTCACATGTCGGCTGACACAGACATCCTTCAGAAGGGTCTCACTGAGATGGATACGAACCTATACCTGGTGTCAAAATCATGGCCTCAAACTAAATGCCAAAAAGTGCATAGTCATCCCCTTTGGAAAAAACAAAGTACCCACAAACTACTACATAGGTTGTAGTCCCCTAAATACAGAAGATGTGATAAGGGATTTGGGGACCCAAGTAGATAGTAATCTCACCTTTGATAATCACATTGCCAAAGCGGTTAGAAAATCCTTCTATGTGGCCCATCAAATCACAAAAGGGTTCGATCCAGATCAAAAGAGGTCATTGAGCCCCTCTACTCATCACTCATCAGACCCATCATAGAGTACAATGCCCCATTTGGGATGTACCTTACAAGACACCTACAACAGCTGGAAAGACCACAGAAGTACCTCACCAAGAGGATCACTGGCCTCAAACAGATGCCCTATGCAGCTCAACTGAAAAAACTCCAGCTGTACTTGGTTGCATACCGCCTACTCAGAGGCCATGTTTAACCCAAAATTGATGGACATGTTCCACCTAAAGAAAACCTTATCCCCTCGAGCCACATGCTGTAGAGATCTAAACCTCACCACAATAATAAACAGTACATGCTGGAGGGATAGATTCCTGTCCCAGAGACTTCCCATGCTTTGGAACAAGATTCCAGTCTACATTAGGCAGAGCTCCTTGCTAACACTCTTCAAAAGAAACCTTGATGAGTGGATGGGAAACAGAAAGTTTACCAGAGGGATCACTTCAGTGGCTCTGCTGGACAGAGAAACAGGGAACTGATCTAAGGGGGCGGCGAAAGCCAACACATTCTGGCTAGACTTATAAATGTAAAATAAATAAAATGAGCACAGGCTGTATCAGGCACACAAACCACATAAATTTATTGAGATGAGCGCTTTCGTCTGGTGTACATCACCGGACTTCTTCAGACAAATGAAAATACCATCACTACTTCTTATATACTAGCAGCTGATACAGGCACACCTATAGAAAGAACACACATCTAATTGATCTTTAAAAAGACATTGCAACAAATTAAAATCTGGAAACAGATCTGTTAAACACTAAACTCTTATAAATTACTCAAATGTATTCACAATTAATAAATATACTTTCATAAAAACACTTAATATATGCATAAAAAGGAACTTGTACAACCTAAATAATTTCATCTGTCATAAACTTTTAACTTTAATGAACTGGTAACAGATACTAGTTCATTTAAACCAGGGGGGCAACTAGCATTAATGAAAATCTGCCACCATGTTTACCTGGTCTCTAAATAAACCTTCCAGGGACCTCCCCTATTGTGGTGTTTCACCTGCTCTAAAACTACAAATTTGAAAGTGTGTTGAGGGTGAATTTTAATATGCCTATATGATGCATTCTTTTCATTGGTCTGTCTAATTTCATAAGTGTGGTCATAAATATAAAGGAAAAATACAACTGTAATTCCCAAGCAGTGGTTTATCTGGCTCAGTGTAAGGATTGCCCAGCATTTTACATAGGTAAAACCCAACGTAAGTTGGCACAGAGGATATATGAGCACACTTATGAAATTAGACAGGCCATAATATTGCACAATAATAATTAGACACACTTTTAAGGGCCTTTGAGTAGCTGATAAGTATTAGCTGGGTAGTGGCAGGGATTTCTACTGTATAGTCTGGGTAAAAGGGGCATAGCTGAAGAACCTGTGCAAGCCTTTCCCAGGAGTGTCTGTGTGGTTGTATAAACTTATCTCAAAGTGTGTGTGTGTCAGCTACTTGGGCAGGGACATGAAGCACTGGTTAGACAGAGAGGGTGCTGGAGATTTTAGCTTGCCCAGCTGGCTGAGATCTGGACCCTATAGCTGTGCCAGTGGGGAGTCTTATTGGGGACCTGGAGAGTAAGGGAGTGACCAGCCCTGGACTGACTGTGATCTCTGTGTGCTCTTAAGGGAAATCGCACTTAACTGTGTTTATTTGTTAGCCTTTCCTCATATATGAGACACCCTGTCTGGTGTTGGTGGTGATGATTGAGGCTTTTTGATTGCTGGGCCAGGGCAGGGGCATCACAGAATGTTTGGTTCATACTTTTGGTCTGTGTTTCTCTTACAAATTGTGGTTTTCTGGCAAATCAGTGAGAATGGAATTTACTAAATATAGCCATTTAAATTTCAGTCTTCCTATCTTTCAGGAACTGCGTGGTAACACCAAAGCAGTTTATTCTAGCAATTTTCTAAAATTATACAAGCAATGTTTAAAATGTGTCCCGCTTCCTGGTTTTGGACCTTTGCCCCCCCCAATAAATTTTGGCTTTTTCCAGATTTCTTGTGCTGCAAAGTTCTTCAGGGGATGGGAAGTTTAGTGCTGTTTATGTCAAGTCTGTTTGCATTGTTTGTAGCACAACAGGTAGTATACTTGCTTTTGATGCAGAAGACTGTGGGTTCTACTTCCACAGTATGTAGATGGATTGCTGATATGTACCGTGTTATACTTTTAAAGGGGGGTGAATGCTGCAGTCCTGAGAATCATCTCTTTGGCAGAGATACCTAGTAACTATGAACCTGTTATCAGTTTGCCATCCATTCCCTATTGCAATATTACTAGCTTATCATTTTTTAATGTAACATAGGCAATTTATTCCTCGAGGGCAACAGACACTTTATTTGTAGATGAAACAATGAAATATAAAGTTGCTTGCTAGCAGCAACCTCTTCATTAGTTACAGATCTCTAATGTGGAATTATTTAGATGGCTTTTACTTCTGCAGGGATTGTGCATATTTACTGATACTGCTGGATTGTAGAAGTTTGCGTAGACTTTTATAATGTTAATGTTTTGAGTTGGGCAGTTTTGTTATTATTAGTTCATGCATTTTGTTTAATTGCTTACTGGAAAAATGTTCAAAACAAATTTAAAACATGCTCTAACAAGTGTGCTGTATTATATAAGGAATATAATTGAATACAGTCAGGAAGGTATATCAAAGAACACATGTATGTTTCATGTGTAAGGGGCCTATGATTTGAAAACAGCCCAAAGGTAATCTTTATCCACTACTGGCCAGATACATTTTCTTTGAATGTGGGTTTCAATGCTCTTTCAATGAAGGGCAGAGAGGTTTTAATGCTAAGTCTATTTTCATTGTGAGACTGTATTGCTTTGTCTAGCAGATGTCTATTAGTGTCTGTGGTATAAAATGTAAAATAAAAGTTGTAAATGAAATCCAAATAATCATTGTAAAAGTAAAGCAATATGCATATTACAGTGTTTAAAGTAAATGTGGCAAAATAGACAAGCAATGGGACATTGGAATGGCTGCAGAGGGGAAAGCTGTTTATGGGGGGGGCCCATTTGTCCAAGATTTTGTTGGGTGGAAGAGTGGCAAACTCAAAGACAGCCCCGGGTGGCACAACATTTAGCTACTCCACTGATCAGTATGGCATGGAGAATGACTTTTGGAGGCCCTAGCAAACTATAATATTCTTTTGCTAAGATTAGAATACTGCCTACCATTAAATGCCCTACTTTTACCACAAAACCCATATACTGCAAGTCACCAAAAACAAAATCCTAAGGTTCATCATCTTCTCCCTTCCCAGTGAACATCATTGCTGCACATTTAAAAAAAATGGTTACCATTTACTACAGGGTCTGGCCCCATATTTTGGTTGTCTGTTCTTCAGTTTGCATTTGAAAGTTGGTATCCCACAAATCCATTGGTGTGGGCAGAGTTACATAATTATGTATACAAATTTTATGCTAATCAGCCCACATATTTTGTACCTATTTTTCATGGGCCTTTGTTCAGATTTTTGATGTTTCCAGGTTGAGAGGTATGCTCATCATCCTATGCGAACAATTAAGGAAGTTGCTGCCCTCATGCCAAATGCCATTGTTTTTTCTGTCTTAGATGCAAAAAGTTCATTTTGGAAAGTTTTGGTTGATTGCAAATCTTCCTTGCTAACTACATTCAGTACACTATTTGGAAGGTACAGATTTCTGAGAATGCCATTTGGGATAAATTCTGCCAGTGAAGTTTTTCAACCTGCAATGGAGCAAATTTTTTTCTGGCTATCCATGTGCTATTATAGTAAATAATATTCTAGTAGGAGGCAATAATGAATTTAAACATGGTAGAAACCGCAGAAAAGTTCTGGAATGAGCTTGTGAAGTGAATCTTAATCTGAATCCTCAAAAATGTAAATTCAGGCTACAAGAAGTTACTTAAGTGGGTCATTTGTTTACTAGGTCAGGCTTACGACCAGATCATTCCAAGAAAACAGCTATTCTTGAGATGCCAGCTCCAGACAATGTTCAAACATTACAACATTTTCTTGGCATTATCAATTATTTAGGAAAGTTCATTCCAGATCTGAGTCAACTTTCAACACTGCTCAGAGAGCTGACACTCAAAGACATACTCTGACCCTGGTCCGAACAACAACAAAGAGATTTGATGTCCTGAACCAGAAAATTGCCAGTCCAACCACTTTAAGATACTTTGAACCAGTTAATCTTTCCTGTGCTGCTTCGAAATTTGGTCTTGGTGCAGTCATTCTTCAAGAGGGTAGACCAATAGTCTATACATCGAGAACTCTAACCCAAACTGAGATGTAGTATGCCAAAATTGAGAAAGAGCTCTTGACAATTGTGTTTGCATGTTTGAAGTTCCAGGATTATATTTATGGCTGACCTATCCAAATTGAAACTGACCACCAACTTCTAGTCACTATTTTGAGAAAGCCAATGCATACAGCTCCTGCTAGATCTAGCTGTGGACATGCATGTTTCTGCCTTCTTATGACATCATCAGAACAGCATAAGAGGAAACACAGGGTAGTCATACCTAACTGATATCCATAAACCTAAGGGTGTCTACAAAATATTCCAACTAACAAATTAAAACAATGAGTAAAAAGGTCACACAGGAAAACCAGTCCAAAAGTTAAACATTCCTCTTATGCTGTGCTGATGATGTCATAAGAAGGTAGAAACATGCATGTCCACAGCTAGAGGGGTTTGGCTTTATTGGCCTGAAATTGTCCATAAAAAGACTTAAAAGTAAAAGTGAAAGACAAAAGTCATGGACATTCAGAAATGCCATTTAGCTGAAACACCTGATATCCTTAAAGGGTAATTTACATGTATCCCATGTTGCCTCTGATTCAAGAGGTTTAAGGTATCACACAGTGGAAATTCTAGCTTTGCTAGATTTTTCTTTTTGTGTTTTTAACCAATTGGTCTTCCTGTGTGACCTTTTTACTCATTGGTCTAGTATTGTCTCACTTAAGACATTATACACTGTGACAAAATATGTTTTATCCATTGTCTCTTTAACATTTACTATGTCTTTTCTCTTATATCTCAAAATTCAAATTTCTTCATTATTATGATTCATAGATTTTCTTAAAGCTGTATTGACCATATTCTGGTCATAACCCCTATTAATAAACATATTTAAAGTCTTGTTAGCATCTTGAAAAAAATCCATTTGATTATTACAAATTCTATATCTTCTTCTTCTTTCAGCTTTTCCCAGTTAGGGGTTACCACAGCGGATCTTCTGTCTGCTCATGATTGGCAGTGGAGTTTTACAGTGTAGAGTTTCCAGCCCGGTGCCCAACCTTCCACAGAAGGCACACACATGCACACACTCACACCTAGGGCCAATTTAGAATGTCCAATCCACCTACTGCATGTCTTTGGGATGTGGGAGGAAACCGGAGCACCCGGAGGAAACCCACACAACCACAGGGAGGACATGCAGACTACACACAGAAGGCACCCCAGCCGAGAATCGAACCGAAGAACCTCTTGCTGTGAGGTAGCAATGCTAACCGCTGCACCACCTAATTCCATACCATAGGGTATTGATGTTATTAGATGAGGGTTTGATGACCACCCCCATGTAAATATTGATTCCCATCCATAAATTTCCTATGGACCAGTCTTCTTACTTCCCTATTCTCCAGCCCTTTAAAAACAAATCCAAAATTACCATCTCACTTCCATATTGTAAACCATCAAAAGGCAAACCATATTCATTATGTTGTAAATCCATCACAAAATGTTCAACTTCATCTTAGCCACCCTACAAATAAAAATCAAATCAGCTATGTATCTATAGTAACTGATTACATATTTAGACACAAATGCATATTTATAAAGATATTCCATTTCAAATAAAGCCATCATTAAACTGGCATACATAGGGGCAAATGATGCCCCCCATTGCCATACCCTGAAGTTGATGAACAATCACATTATTAAACACAAAATAATTATTCAACAAACAAAAATGAATACATTCAATGATATAATGAGCCAAAAGGTTGTCACCCAAAAATAATACAGTGCTCAAATACCATGTTCATGCTTTATATTTGTGTATATGCTTCTAACATCAACTGTGAGCCAATACATGTCCTTTTCTCATTTTAATCCTGATATTTTATTAAAAAAATCAAAAACATTTTAATATAAGAATTTAGTTTAGTCACAAACAGCAATAAAAATGTTTGTATAAAAAAAATAGTATCTAGAAAATACTTACATGCTGATACAATTGGGCAGACACAGGTGGGTCTGTGCAACGTTTGTGTATTTTTGGTAGACAATAAAAGGTTGCAATACAGCAACCATTAGCATTGAATTTTTTATCAATATCCTCCTTAGTTAAATTTCTCAATCTATAGCCTTTTCCCAACAGTATTTTATACTGTGAGGCTGCCTCATCATATTCTTAATATTACTTTCCTCATATATTAACTCATTTTCCAAATGTTCATAGCACATATGTGCATAATGAGCGCGGTGCATTATAACAATCTTCTTTCCTTTATCTGAGGGTTTTCTTACAAGACCCCTCCTATTACATAGTTATTTTAGGGTATTCCAGTTAGCTTTAGTTAAATTATAATTAATGCTAGATTTTTTTCATAAAACATTCATACACCTCCTCAACAGAAAAGTTAAACATAGCAAATTGTTTAATATATTCATTTGTATAGGGAGGAATAAAAGTACTATTAACTTTAATGTCACTAGTTTCACCAAACAATAGGCATTTATATCTTCATTTCTAAAATCAGAAACACATGAAACAAAACTATCATCATCTAACAGGTTTATGTAAAAATGGGGGAAATTGTTCTTTAAAGGATAAACTTCTCTATAAAGAATCTGTTTTTATTTTGCAATCCAATACTTTATTGGCTTTTGGACTGAATTGTGATTTCAATTGAAAGTATTTAATTTAATTTAGGTTGATTGTATTATTAATTAATTAGTTGACTGTTTTATTGATTTCTATATATAGGATGTATTTGAGCATTTTATGCATGACTCCTTGAAGGCAATTCTGCCGAGGCACTAGACACGTGTATTTTCATTAAACTATTTTCGGTAGCCATTGGTCATTTTTATTTTTGCATTTTTATTTTGTTTTATTTATTCAGTGGTTTGTTAAAAATTTGCACTAATGCTTGTCTGACATTTGAAGTTATTCACAATTTATTAGATTAGTGTAAGGGAAAGTAACTTTTTTCATGTTGTTACCAGTTAGAAAAAAAATTAAAAAAAATACTACTCATTTTGCTAATAGCTGAACGCTGAGAAATGTTTATGCTCACATGTTCTGGAAGTTATTTGCTTTAGTTACTAAGGTATGTGAATCAAGTTACTTTTTAAGCCATGTTTTGCTCATTAACAAAAACATAAAATATTTATTTGCAATATTATGTGCATGCAACACTAATTAATTTATACAGGACTCCATGCTAAGCAAAATGTATACTCACAGTACCCTAGGATTTAATTAGATTTTTAAGATATTTCTGTTTATTTGATAAGTAGTAAAAAAATATGTAAATAAATCAGTAAGTAAAGAAATGCTTTTGTATCCTTTTTTGTCAAATTACTTGCATATAAAAACAGTTACTATACAAAATAGTCTTGTATATTTTTGCATTCAATAACAAGGTGTTTTCATACAAATATAACCGCTTTAGTTATTACATTATTTTTCAGTGAACATCATTGAGTACGGCAGCTGTAGATGTGCAGTAAGATAAGAAATGCTATTTTATAACTGCAAGTATTATTTATTTATTTAGTTATGTTAATTGACAGTTTATTTACTGGATATGAAACAGTCACCAAGGCCATTGACGAGGGGAAGGTGGTCCACACAGCCTACCTGGACCTCGCAAAAGCCTTTGATACAGTACCCCACTCGGGCATTATAGATAAGCTCACCAGCTTAAATATAAACCCCTATGTCACTAGATGGGTTGCAAACTGGCTCAAGGACAGAACCCACATGGTTAGAATTGCTGGAGCCATGTCAGACTCCAAACCAGTTACGAGTGGCGTCCCACAAGGCTCAGTCCTGGGACCTCTCTTGTTCGGTATATATTTCTCGGCGGTACAGGCCAACACAGAAGGACTGTGGCTGACCAAGTTCGCAGATGACTGCAAACTGGGTGCCATAATCAACTCTCCAGCCGACACAAGCATCCTCCAAAAGGGCCTCATAGAAACAGACAACTGGTGCCAGAGCCATGGCCTCAAGCTAAACACCAAAAAGTGTATAGTCATCCCCTTTGGCAAAACAAAGTGCCCACAAATTACCACATAGGTGGTAATCCATTAAGTACAGAAGAAGTCATTAGGGACCTGGGGACCCAAGTTGATAGCAATCTCTCATTTGACAACCACGTGGCCAAAGTGGTTAGAAAAACATTTTATATAGCCCACCTAATCATGAAGGGATTCACATCTAGATCAGGGGAGGTCATCGTACCTCTTTACTCATCCCTCATCAGGCCCATAATTGAGTACAATGCCCCTTTTGGGATGTACCTTACCAGACACCTGCAGCAACTGGAAAGACCCCAAAAGTACCTCACCAAGAGGATCAAAGGGCTCAAACAGATGCCATATGCTGCCTGGTTAAAGAAACTCCAGCTCTACTCAGTGGCATACTGCCTGCTCAGAGGCGATCTGTGCCTGACGTATAAAGCCATGTCCAACCCAGAATTAATGGACATGCTGCACCTCAGAAAATCCAAATCCCATCGAGCTACAGCTCGAGACTTGAACCTCAGCACTGAAATAAATAGGACATGCTGGAGGGACAGATTCATAACCCAGAGGCTCCCTTCACTCTGGAATAAAATCCCAGTCCAGGTTAGGCAGAGTCCCACATTGACTCTCTTCAAGAGGAATCTTGATGAGTGGATGGGAGATCGTAGGTTTACCCCGGCTATCACTTCTGTGTCACTGTTAGACAGAGGCACAGTATACTAACCTCAAAAAAAGGCATAGCAAAATTAATTTAAAATGGGTGGCGAAAGCCAAACACACTCTGGCTAGGCTTATAAATGCCCTAGGGCAGATAGCCTAGTATGAACCTATGAACAGGTTAAACAGTAAAATCTGTTCATATGTTCATAGGTGTTTACTAGGCTAACAGCAACAAGGGCCTTTTTAAGCCTAGCCATGCATCCCAAATCTCTGACAAGTTCTGATACCCTTGATAAGTGTAGCAGGGACTTGAGAGATGAAACATTTACCAGCAGGGCCCTGGGAGATGAAATATATACAGGCTGCTTGTGTCCATTATAGACATAGGTGCCAAGCTGTGGATGGATTTTCTGTTCCTCATCCAGTTGTCCATGTTACACTTGAATTAGGTTAGAGAGGAACTCTGATTCACATGGATGGGGAGCCTGTTCCAGAGAGGGTTAGCCTCTAAGATACATGTCTGTCTCTCCAGTAGGTCCTATTTATATCACAGGCAAGGTTTAAGTCTTTAGAATGGGTAATTCTGGTGTTGTTTGTTTTGTGGATATGCAGGAGGTCCATCAGAGTGGGTTCTGACAATACCTTGTATGACAGGCATAGATCCTCTGTCAACAGGTTGTAGCAGACAGAATACAGGGATAGGGCCTTGAGGCAGTCTGCATGGGACATTTTACTTATATCCTATATTCGGATAAAACCAATGCGGAACAGCAGGCTGAAGGAGACTGGAACTAGCGTGAAAATAAATGTATAACAAATCCAAAAAACCAAACACATCCACGCTGTCCAAATGGCTATGAAACGCTGGGTAAGTTCCTTCACAATATAAACTTCACAGAAAAACTGCAGTACTCCAGGCAGTGAAGTAAAAGCTTTTTAATAAACGAGAACCAAGTGAGCGCTTTCGCCAATAGGCTTCATCAGACTAATAACAATTCATTGCATTGCAAACCATTTAAAAACATTTACATTAAATCTGATTGGTTACTCGCAACATTTGCTAATGAGAACCTACTTAAAGTGCACAGTGCATGTACTACATAAAAAGATAAATACAAACTTAATAGACTCTACTCACATTAATATACTGCAAGAGTCTATAGGTGTAACCTCCTTACAATTAATATATATGACATAATTATGTCATCTAAAAAACAAAATGCAGAGGGTGTAGTAAAAGACAATACCTATTCATGCAGGAAATCCATCAAATGCAGGAACGGACTATTAATAAAGTATACAAAACATGGACTATCCGGGTTGAAAACATTCAAAATAAGTAAATACATAATCGATCTGACCTGGAATAAACCATATATAAAATTATTAAGATAAGATGAACATAGAATAAAAATCTTTCTTAAAAACTACATAATTGTATCCTGAAAACAGGTACTGGAACAGTAAAAACTGTCGTAGTGTGTACACCTATTAACAGGACTCACCCAAAGAGGGCAAGTATAACACAAAATAAATATTTTATGTGTACAAAGGCATTACTGTTCATATAAAACACGTCTGAAAAATAATTATGTCATAACATTAAATAACAAGTAAAAAGTAATGTACATAATGTGCATCAGTCAAGTGTATCTAACATACACATGAATTTCAGAAGTAAGTAATCGCAGCGTCATAAATTATTAAAGGTATATATTGAAAAAGTAATAAGTAAAATATATATACATATAGGTTTAAATTCAACCCATAGGAAGTGAATAGCATTCTATACATCTCACTAACAACCAGTCAAAACATACTGCCTAACACTAGGATAATATATTCAATGGAGCTCTATTCAATGGGGTTTAGAAATCTTTCTGTTCTTCAGGAAGGGTTTGATTTGAACTTTCTCATTTAAACCTGGTGGCACATCAGATCTAAGCCTGATAATCCATCTGGTTTCACATTCCAGGGTTCTATTAATAATATCTCCCCCTCTAATTCCTTGCTTTAAAAACTGTATAACATAGAAGGAAAAAACATGATCACCTCCAGATGCCTTATGATGTCTGGATAAGGCATTGGTGTCGGAGCCTATTCTAATCTGATAGTTATGTTCCCTTATTCGCTCCTTGAGCATACGATTGGTTTTCCCAATGTAGTAGGATGGACAAATTTTACACCTTGCTAAATAGACAACATGTTTACTTTCACAGCTAGTGTGAGTATTAAAATAGTATCTCCTCAATGTCTTAGGATGTATAAATTCCGTGTCTTTATTAATGTAATTGCATTGATTGCATCTACCACAGGGAGTAGTATTAGTGCTATCACTAACGTTCATAGCCTGTAAAGATGGACATTTCGGCTTACACAATATTCTCTTTAAGTTGGGGAGGTTCCTATATACCAGTTTGGGTTTAGGACCCACAACTTTACCCACTTCACTGTCTGAGAGAAGTATATTCCAATGTTTGTATAACATATTCACAAAATCTGCACTATTCCTACTATAATATATTGTTGCTTTTACAAAATCATCAGATGCCCTATCTACATTCAAATCTTCATGTTGTTCCATAAAATACGGTCTAGCCCTACCCAACCTCATAGCTTGGACTTCTTTTATAGTATCATTGATTTTTTCTTTATCATATCCCCTCTCTATGAACCTATTCATTAGCTCTAATGTTTCAAGTCTAAAATTCTCATCACATGGATTAAGTCGTGATGCCCTCATGAATTGACCCCTAAGTACATTTTTGAAGACATAGTTAGGATGCATGCTTTGCTTGTGTAGGAGGTTGTTCCTGTGGCAAGCCTTTCGATGAATGGAGGTATTCAATAATCCATTCTCCAACCTTGTTATCTCAACATCTAGGAAAGAAATGTTGGTTCTTGAATGGTTGAGTGTGAATTTGAGGAAATGGGTGGATGTATCGAGGTAGTGGACGAACCTCACAAGCGTCTCCTCGTCTCCAAACCATATGAAGAAGAGGTCATCCACAAATCTACGATACATCCCAACATGTTTCCGAAACAATTCATTCGTACACAAAACTCTATCTTCCCAAGTGGCCATTACTAAGTTGGCGTAGCTATTGGCACAGGATGTGCCCATAGCTACGCCATCTCTCTGAAGATATAAATCAGTACCAAACATAAAAATGTTGTTAGTGAGAATCATTTCCAAGAACAAAGCAATCTGGTCCACTTTAGTATTCGTAAAATGAGAGTGAATACCTAGATATTCAGAAATGTACGATAGGCCCAGTTCATTGGGGATGACTGTAAAAAGACTAACCACATCGAGTGTCACCAATACAAAAGGTTGGTCATGTCTTAAATCTCTGGTGAAAGAATATAGATCTAATAGGAACTGTTTACTATCCTTAAGTATCCTTGTATTAGCATCCACTAAAGGCCTTAGAAGGTAGTCCGTATAGACTGACAGAGGTTCGGTGACCCACCCTTGACCTGCTACAATCGGCCTAATGGGTGGGTCTGTTAGGGACTTATGTACTTTTGGAAGCCCCTGGACAATGGGTATGATAGGATTACTGACCTTAAAAAAGTCGTATAACTCTTTGGTAATATCAGAAGACATGAGTAGATCATCTAATGAGTAGTAAATACTAAATACTTTATCAACTACCATATGTGAATCTATCTTCTGATAGGACTTGTCATCTTCTAGAAGGTGTTTCATCCTTAAGTTGTAATCAGAGATGTCCATTAGGACAATGGGACCACCTTTATCCGCTGGTCTAATGACTAGTGATCTATCATTTTTAAGGTCATTTAGAGCTTTTCTTTGTTGGTAATTAAGGTTAGATTTATGGTGATTAACCTTAGAATGGTGGTAATAATCATAAACATCATTGTCCATAACGTTACTGAATACCTCTAGGGTGGGATGTAACTGTGGGATGTATGTACTATTTGCTCTAAATTTCCTAGATCCTACCTCTTGTTTAGCGTTGCCAAAATCTAGGGTAAGCTGTACCTTTCGTGTGAACAGCTTAGTATCAATAATAGTGTCCACTAAGTCAGTCTGTTTAGTAGGGATAAAATTCAATCCCTTATTTAATACCTGTTCTTCGTATTTAGTTAAAACTCTATTAGATAAATTCACAACTAATGCGTTGACCTCTCCCACATTTTCTTTATAGTGGGTCCTTGTTGTTCCTCCATGGAGCCTTTTCTCTTTTGTCGGCCCCTGCTCCCTGACCTTCTCTTTCCCAAAAAATTATCCTGTGCAATAGGGAAAGGAGTGTGAGTTTTACCAAAATTATAGTCTTTAGGTCTAACTACCTGAACATTGTTTGTATCTGCTACATGTACTTTGTTTGCCTGTGGATCTCCCGCTAACTGTGGGGTCCTGGTATCTGTGCTACCTCCAATAATAGATGAATTCATATCCTTTTCCATCAAAGGGTTACTAACTTGTACTAGACTGGGCCTTTCATTTCCTGCATTCACTCCCAAAACATCCAAATGTGTGGTAGGTTCGATAATCAAAGCTTCAGGCATATGTTCTATAACGTCTTTTGTATGTTCAACTGCCTTAGATGTTCTAATAACATTTGTCCTAGCGTCGTTAGATCTATTAGACCTACGATCTTCTATATTACCGTTCCCAAAACCATATTGTTTAGAACGAGGATTATTATAACTTAAAACATCACTGTAGCTATCTCGTGGCCACATAAAAACATTATTGCTAGTAAAATCACGAGTGTCTCTCGTGATTTTATGTTTCTTTTGGTCGAATAACTGTTTCTCAAACAGTGTAACTTCATCTAAAATTTTCTCCAACTTCAATGAATATACATTCTCATTACATTTAATTGATAAGCTTTCAAACATTTCATTAACTAGGAGTCTCAGTCTATTTTCTTCTGGTAGGTGGAAGTCTATAAGTAACTTCATATAATTACGGCTCAGCTCAAGATTGAGCTGTTGCCAGCGATAAAGTAGTTCAGGGAACTGGTTGCCTGACGTGGGCATTTTTAAAATACGAAGCCCACGAGGCACAATGTTCCAATCCAAACAAGTTTCAAAATAGTGTCTTTGTACCTGTAGCTTTTTAAGTTTGTTTAAAGCTGTTTCAAAATCTTGTAGGTCTTTAAGAACGTTAAAGTCCTGTGCTGTGTTGCGAGCGTCTTCCGAACCTTCCGTATTAGGTACAAAGTCAAGGAGCTGGTTATGTCCTCTGGTCACACAAGCTTGAAAACGATCCAAAAACTTGCTTGCCTGTGTCACAACAGGCGGAATGTACGGTAACTCGATGTTTTCATTAACTTGCATACCCTCGTTCGCCATCCTCTCCGGTCGCAGTTCTGTCAACAGAAATAAAGATAAAAGGATAAAACCAATGCGGAACAGCAGGCTGAAAGAGACTGGAACTAGCGTGAAAATAAATGTACAACAAATCCAAAAAACCAAACACATCCACGCAACATTTGCTAATGAGCACCTACTTAAAGTGCACAGTGCATGTACTACATAAAAAGATAAATACAAACTTAATAGACTCTACTCACATTAATATACTGCAAGAGTCTATAGGTGTAACCTCCTTACAGTTAATATATATGACATAATTATGTCATCTAAAAAACAAAATGCAGAGGGTGTAGTAAAAGACAATACCTATTCATGCAGGAAATCCATCAAATGCAGGAACGGACTATTAATAAAGTATACAAAACATGGACTATCCGGGTTGAAAACATTCAAAATAAGTAAATACATAATCGATCTGACCTGGAATAAACCATATATAAAATTATTAAGATAAGATGAACATAGAATGAAAATCTTTCTTAAAAACTACATAATTGTATCCTGAAAACAGGTACTGGAACAGTAAAAACTGTCGTAGTGTGTACACCTATTAACAGGAGTCACCCAAAGAGGGCAAGTATAACACAAAATAAATATTTTATGTGTACAAAGGCATTACTGTTCATATAAAACACGTCTGAAAAATAATTATGTCATAACATTAAATAACAAGTAAAAAGTAATGTACATAATGTGCATCAGTCAAGTGTATCTAACATACACATGAATTTCAGAAGTAAGTAATCGCAGCGTCATAAATTATTAAAGGTATATACATCCTAACTATGTCTTCAAAAATTTACTTAGGGGTCAATTCATGAGGGCATCACGACTTAATCCATGTGATGAGAATTTTAGACTTGAAACATTAGAGCTAATGAATAGGTTCATAGAGAGGGGATATGACAAAGAAAAAATCAATGATACTATAAAAGAAGTCCAAGCTATGAGGTTGGGTAGGGCTAGACCGTATTTTATGGAACAACATGAAGATTTGAATGTAGATAGGGCATCTGATGATTTTGTAAAAGCAACAATATATTATAGTAGGAATAGTGCAGATTTCGTGAATATGTTATACAAACATTGGAATATACTTCTCTCAGACAGTGAAGTGGGTAAAGTTGTGGGTCCTAAACCCAAACTGGTATATAGGAACCTCCCCAACTTAAAGAGAATATTGTGTGGCTTGAAATGTCCATCTTTACAGGCTATGAACGTTAGTGATAGCACTAATACTACTCCCTGTGGTAGATGCAATCAGTGCAATTACATTAATAAAGACACGGAATTTATACATCCTAAGACATTGAGGAGATACTATTTTAATACTCACACTAGCTGTGAAAGTAAACATGTTGTCTATTTAGCAAGGTGTAAAATTTGTCCATCTTACTACATTGGGAAAACCAATCGTATGTTCAAGGAGCGAATAAGGGAACATAACTATCAGATTAGAATAGGCTCCGACACCAATGCCTTATCCAGACACCATAAGGCATCTGGAGGTGATCATGTTTTTTCCTTCTATGTTATACAGTTTTTAAAGCAAGGAATTAGAGGGGGAGATATTATTAATAGAACCCTGGAATGTGAAACCAGATGGATTATCAGGCTTAGATCTGATGTGCCACCAGGTTTAAATGAGAAAGTTCAAATCAAACCCTTCCTGAAGAACAGAAAGATTTCTAAACCCCATTGAATAGAGCTCCATTGAATATATTATCCTGGTGTTAGGCAGTATGTTTTGACTGGTTGTTAGTGAGATGCATAGAATGCTATTCACTTCCTATGGGTTGAATTTAAACCTATATGTATATATATTTTACTTATTACTTTTTCAATATATACCTTTAATAATTTATGACGTTGTGATTACTTACTTCTGAAATTTTTGTGTATGTTAGATACACTTTACTGATGCACATTAAGTACACTACTTTTTACTTGTTATTTAATGTTATGACATAATTATTTTTCAGACGTGTTTTATATGAACAGTAATGCCTTTGTACACATAAAATATTTATTTTGTGTTATACTTGCCCTCTTTGGGTGAGTCCTGTTAATAGGTGTACACACTCGACAGTTTTTACTGTTCCAGTACCTGTTTTCAGGATACAATTATGTAGTTTTTAAGAAAGATTTTTATTCTATGTTCATCTTATCTTAATAATTTTATATGTGGTTTATTCCAGGTCAGATCGATTATGTATTTACTTATTTTGAATGTTTTCAACCCGGATAGTCCATGTTTTGTATACTTTATTAATAGTCCGTTCCTGCATTTGATGGATTTCCTGCATGAATAGGTATTGTCTTTTACTACACCCTCTGCATTTTGTTTTTTAGATGACATAATTATGTCATATATATTAATTGTAAGGATGTTACATCTATAGACTCTTGCAGTATTTTAATGTGAGTAGAGTCTATTAAGTTTGTATTTATCTTTTTATGTAGTACATGCACTGTGCACTTTAAGTAGGTGCTCATTAGCAAATGTTGCGAGTAACCAATCAGATTTAATGTAAATGTTTTTAAATGGTTTGCAATGCAATGAATTGTTATTAGTCTGATGAAGCCTATTGGCGAAAGCGCTCACTTGGTTCTCGTTTATTAAAAAGCTTTTACTTCACTGCCTGGAGTACTGCAGTTTTTCTGTGAAGTTTATATTGTGAAGGAACTTACCCAGCGTTTCATAGCCATTTGGACAGCGTGGATGTGTTTGGTTTTTTGATTTTATATCCTATATTCATTTAGTGGGGAACCTCTGTGGACATTCCAATTGTTGGATATTCCTGGTTAGGTACATACCAAAAGGAGCATCGTACTCAATGATAAGTCTGATGAATGCCAAATAGAGTGGAACAATGAATTCCTTGGACCTAGATGCCATACCTTTGTTTATGGGTTTCGCAACATAGAATGATTTACTCACTAATGTAGACACATGATGGTCAAAACCTGGATTACTGTCTATGTGTGTTCCTAAGTCCCTGACTACATTGTCAACTCCTAGGCTGTGTTGTCAATATGATACTTACCAAGGGTGGATGGCTTCCCAAAGGATACTATTATGCATTTCTTGACATTTTGTTTTAGTTGATGGCTCTGACACCACTTGTTTGTCTGTGTCAGCCCTTTCTGGAGAACATTTGTGTCGATGTGGGATTCAATGACAGCTCCTAATTTTCAATCATCTGCAAATTTAGTCAGCCAGAGACCACTGACATTGGTCTTGACTTCACAGAAGTAAATGACAAAAAGGAGTAGTCCAAGGACCACTCCCTGAGGGACTCTACTTGAGACTGGCCTCTTTGTACAGGTGGCTTTCCCAATTCAAACTTCCTGGGTCCTGTCTGTGAGCCAGCTGGCTATCTACTGGGTGACTTACATGTTTGTAACTAACCTCTTGAGTTTGCCAACAATGCTTGAGTGAGGTATTGTGTCAAATCCCTTGGCCAGTTCAAGTTACGCAGTGTGACCCATTTTTTCCTCATCCATTGCTTTGGTGAGCTTCACAAAGAAGTCCACAGGTTGAATAGGCATGATCTACCCTTGATGAAACCATTCTGGGTTGGATACAGTGTCTAGAGACTTACTATATCATTATTGATCATTTCCAATATAATTCTTTCCATGGCTTTGTATGTAAGACTAGTGGGACTTATGGGTCTGTAGATTTCAGGGTCTATAGATGGCCTACATTTGTGCAGAGGGATGACTGTTGCTGTTTTCCATTCATGAGGCACATAGCCTGTTTGGAGGCTACAGTTAACTAGCATTTTTAGAGGGCCTGATAGGCCATGTTCCATGCTATTTAGAAGGTATTCTGGGATATTGTCTGGGCTCATTGATGCAGTGTTTTTGGCCTTAGAGGATTAAAGACTTCTTCCCTAGTGATAACAGGGTGAGTTATACTTAATGCCATTTTCTGAGGGAATGTTGAGTAAGAGAGAGGAGTAAAGTTGTAGCTGAATTTTCTGGCTCAGTGTAGGAGGCTCCATTTACAATGAGCTCTGCATAATTCTGTATTGTCTTTGAGGCTGCTGACATATCTAAATAATGCCTTTTGATTGTCTTTGACCTGGGAGGCCAAATTTACCACAACTTTGGTTTTGGTAGACTTTGTCACCACCTTAAAAACTACTCAAATGCCTCCAAAAATAGTGAAGCAAAAATATATATCTAAATATCACTATGCTGGAACAAAGAAAAATAGAGGACACCACTGAGACATGCAAAAAAAAAAGAAATTAATTTCACAAAGATTAAGCCTTTTGACCTTTCACAGAGGCCTTCCTCAGAATGAATAATTCCAATATAAAAGATTCTTATATACCTAAACTCAAAAGAAATCCACCAATCAACAGAAAAGCAATCAATTAAAACAAATGAGCTCTTAAAAGAACATAGCAACAAATAGTCAACAATTCCTATGTGCAAACCCATCCTGATGGGTGCTGCACCTCCTAATTCTCCCATGATTTTCTTCCTTCTGTTATAAAGTCTATTGATTTTATGATTCTAGAAGAGTGGCTTGATTTTGGATTTAGTTTTGTACATCTTCCTGGTGGGTACAGCTGCCTCTGTGCAGCTACTAACATGCTTCTATAGAATTTCTGTGAACAGTTTTGCATAGGCAGCAGTGTTCTCATGGTTTATAGGGGCTTGAAATTTTGACAGGTTATCACTTAATAGCAGGAATTTTATTTATCATTATTTATTTATTTATTTTCATTTGTTTACCGCGAGAGTCCGACTGGGATGGAGCTGGCCCATTTTCAGCGGAGGCCCGTGGAGAAAAGCACCACAGATCCAATGTTTAATATAAAGACAAATTGAGAAGTACAGAGAGTGTTCAAAAATGAAACTTAAAATATACAATGTCTGCAATAGTAATGAATTCATAGACATATGAAGAGATACAAAAAATAACATAGTACACAAAATCAGTAATTCATACTGTACATCTAAGGGAATGAAATAGTTCTCAAGGAAGGGTGTGGTGACAGATAATAGACAACTGGGACCAAGAAAAGAAAGGAAGAGTTAATGGAAAGAGGTGGTATTGACAGGCGAAGAGGTTATAACACTGGCAGTTCAATGGGAGAAGAAGGAGAAATGTAAGGAAGAACTGGAAATAGGGAAGGGAAGAGATCAGGTGGAAGGGGAGAGCTAGTGAGGGGTAAGCTAGATTATTAATCAGGCCTAGTGCAGGAGCAGAGACAAGTGTGTTTGAGATGTTTCCTTAGTAGTTGTTTTAGTAGTTATTAGCCGTGCAGTAGTTCATGAATATTCCAGGGTTAGCTGGGGGTCCAGCTGGGGGTCAGGGTTTTATTTTTATTTCAAAGTAGACCATTTTATAGTCTGACTTTACCAAGGAAGGCATTACAGTAGGGAGTATGCAGCATGCTCCCATATTAGTGAGAACCAGATCCAGTATGGCTGCTCCCCTGGTTGGTGCATTCACAATCTGATCCATGGAGTCTGTGTTTACAAAATCCAGGAATCTCTGTGTCTTTATGTTTGGTATCATATAGAATTCCCATTTAATAGTGGGGTAATTAAAGTTGCCTGTGAATATGTTATTGGATTGGATGTTGAGTGTTTCCAATAAGTTTAAATACATGGTGTGGGTTTCCTGAGTCATAGAGGGGGACTTATAGCTTGCAAGGAAGTGGTATTGGATTTTGCCAATGGTGATTTGAACATGGAGTAGCTCAGGTGCATTTTTCTGTTTGACCAGCCTTTAGTCCCTCTCTGTGTAGTAGCTGGTCTAAATGTGAGGAAGGTGTTATAACCTTGCACTCTTGGTGTGCTTCCCACAGTTTTAAACCATGCTTCAGTGACTGCACTGATGCCAGCATTCTCTAGGGTTAAGAGAGCTTCTAGGGCTTGGAGACTTTTGTTAAGATGCCTAGCACTAAGCAGTAATACTTTTAGATTTTCTTGGTTTTGATTTCCTATGTTGGAAGTACTTTCAGTTTGACATTGCCTAAAAAGGCACTATGGGGAAAGACAATGTTTTAGCTAAAATTCCAAAGCCTAGAAGGGAGAGGTGCAGACCATCCCTGGAAAAGCAGCATGGTCTGTTGACCATCTCCTTCCATGCTGAAAAATATTGCACCCCCTTAGAATGACACCAGAAATTAAGCCAATTATTAAGTTCATATTGTGGCATCATCCTTGGAGAAGGTAAAATTCTGGTCAGTGTTAGGCTCATATCAGCCTGGGACACACATTCCAAGAACTCCATGATGTCTCTTTCCATGTCATCTACGGACGTATGTCTCAAATCATTTACACCCATGTGGGTTATGACTGAGTCATATTGGTAGTTGTGGTCCAATGACCTGAGTGTGTGTGCAATGTGGTGGATCATAGCCCCTGAGAAGCAACTGACCATGACTTTCTTATTACTCAGCCTGGTGAGAGGAACATTAGTGTGTCTCACAATGGAGTCTCCAATGACTAGAATGTTGATTATGTGGTGGCTTGCCTTATGGATACAGAATTAGAGGCTCCATGAGATGTGTCTTTGTGCTGATGTGGGTGTTGTTTTGAATGAGTGCATTTGAAGCTATTGAGGGTATTTGTTATGTGTACTTTGTCTAGAAGGTCTTTAGGTTTAGGAAGGTTACATTTAAATGCCTTAGCATATGTGGGTCTATATGTCTACTTTGAATTGTGTGTGATAGGTGCAGTGTCTGTACTACTGACATCTTTTATTGACATTAGAAGTACTTTTATGTGAGAGCTTTGCCTCTAGTGACATTGTGTAGATACATTTCTCACATACCATGCCAGTGTGTATGAGAATTAACTGGCTATCAGTAAACATGAGGCAATTTCGACATTGCCTCAGGATGCCCATATCCAAAAAGCTGGTAACAGATATAGTAGGGAAAGTTAATTTCCATGGCAACAGACCCTTTTTTATTGATTAGATAGTTGGAGTGAGAATATAAAACAATGTCAGCAGTTTCCATTTTGCAACTCTGGGGACAGTGCTTGTCACTGCAAACTAGTCATCCTGTGTGAAATTTCAGTTGTGCTTTTACAGGATAAATGTCATTCAAGGTGTCTATGTCTATACACAGCACTGACAAACACTTGAGGAGAACTAATAATTAGACTCTGAACATTTATGGATAAAGTATTCAGGCAGATATTCTGAAGTCGGAAACAAATCAAGCAGTACTTACTAAAAACAAGGAGTTAACTTGTCAGGAATGATGAAAAGAGGGGAGTTGTATGAATGGCTACTGCATGGCTGCTACTAATGCTGGCCTCACAATAACACCACTCTACTGGGACACAATGCTCCTTTGCTTCTTCTCTCACCAGAAGCAACACATTAGCACCAATTCCAAGATGAGAAGCAGGCGATCCACATTCATGTCTCAGAGTCTGTAGACTTGTTGTAGCCTTTTCATGGTAGATGCCTTGAATAGCACCCAGACCAATCAGGAATGTCAAGCACAGATACTCACTGCCCAACCAGAAACAATCAGGAATCATTGCACTCTGCTCCTTCTCTCACCAGGAGCAGAATATAAGCACAACTTCTAAGCTGTCACCTATGAAGCAGTTATTCGGCTTCCTGGTGATAAGCAGTTTCCAGGAAATAATGTCCTTGTCTTCCTTCTCTCACCTGGAGAAAACAGAAGCACTAATCCCAAGATGACTACTGAGAGGCAGAATATAGGATCTCCAGTAATTGGTGGTCTTGCAATAGATGTTGAAAATTTTAAAGGAAAGATGGAAAAATGGGTTAATATCCTAAGCACTGCAATGTGTACTAAGCAGTTAGATATGAAAGAGGGGGTAACTTAAGCTTTAGCTGTCTAACTGGAGAGCCACTAATTTTAAAACTACAAGATATATTGAAAGAGGGTGAGCACTTTGCATTCTGGCTCTATGGAATGCAGTCGGACGGACAATAAATTTAAATAGTTGAAGGGGAGTGATTTCACAAATTGATAATTTTGTGCTTATGCACCACACCCAATGAAAGGATAGAGAGGGAAGGTGATATACGGTCGAATTAATGTAGGGAGTGGGCAACTAAAAAGACACTTGAGTTTAAGAACACAACAGCACCAGAGTGAGAGGATGGGAAAATAATTTCTGTGTGACTCACAAGGGACACAGCTGTGATATCTTTCCTAGTTTAATAAGCAATTAAAAAAATATGAGTAAAATGTGGGGTAAAGAAAACAAATCATAATATACAAAGCAGAAGAAGGCAATAAAGTAATAAAAAACATAAGAAAGAAAAAACAAACTAACCTTTCCCTCACAAAAAGTTGTGGAATAATCTGGTTGAGCTTTCCTGTTGTGTTCTGTTATGTGGCAGATGCCCATTAAACAAAAAAACCCTAGCAACTTTTGGTCTATTGCTATCTAATATCACTACCAATGCAAATGTGAAATAAGATATTTATATAGGTGGTTACTTTGTCAGATGTGCATCCTTTGTAAAAAAAATCTAGTTAGTAATCAGTAGCACCTGTGACATGGCAAGTCAAACTACAATTTGTGATATACTTTATAAGCATGTCACAAAACACTGCAGGAGAAGGATCATGCATTGTCATAGTCAAGGTTTTAGTACACTGAAACATGATCTTCTTCATACGCTACACTATTATTTTGGGAGGCAGTACTCAGAAGAGGCAAAGTTGAGTTTTTTGTGACTGTTTTGTGCTTCTTCAAGTGCAAACTGGAGAGATTCTACCTGCTTGAGTTCAGTTTGAAGATGATATTCCTAATCTGTGTTTTCCCAAGGAAATCAATGCTGGTGTGTTGTTAGCAAGTGTGTGTCAGGAGTGACTGATTTGTTTACAAAGATTTTCCTTTTACTGATGTTGCGACAAAGGAGTTTTATATATATATATATATATATATATATATAGATATATATAATATGCATGTGTATATACACACACACACACACATATATATATATATATATATATATATATATATATATATATATATATATATATATATATATATATATATATGTATATGTGTGTGTGTATATATATATATATACATACACACACACACACACACACACACACACACACACACACACACACACACACACACACACACACACACACACACACACACTTGGGGGCTGTGTGTGTGGCTAATCCCACACCATAAAGGGGGCAGAGTACAGTGGGGCTTACTCCCTGTAGAAAATGTTTCTATTTACTACTCTGTCAGAGTGAATTCTTGAACACTTGTTCTTGGCAAGCAGATTCCTCAATGAGTTGTAACTCGGTGATTCACAATGAAAGCATTTTATGTTTGTATAGACCTTCTTCCTTTCGTTATATTTGTGAGGGAAAATGTGAATTGTATATTTGTGTTTGCCCTTTCCCTTTTTTATGACTTTGTATGACCTTTCATTTACTATATTTAGAAAATGGAGTGTAGAGTCAGCATTCTCAACATTAAGGGTGAAGGGAAGCTTGTTGCCATGGAAAAACAATTGTTTATGTGGTTTAATTTTTTTTTATCGTCACTTAGAGAAAACATGATTTTCTATACCTTTAGATGTTTTTACAACTGTTATTTGCATCTTGATTAAAAGAGATGTGGCTATTCAGAGGAAATCCAAAGTTAGTTACGACATTTATTCACACCCCCCCCAAAATAAAGACAAGTATCTAGTTGCCTAGCATAAAGCTAAATATATTCTTTTGCTCCTGAGTTATTGCTTCAGTTTTACAGCTTTTGCTATTTAGAATAACATTGCCTCTGATGTAAGGGAAGAATCACTGTCAGAAAATGTTATAGTTCATCCATAAAAGATATTATCTTGATAACAGGAAAATCGTTGATGAGAAAGACTGACATGTCTTCTGCAGTAACTGACAGTTTCCACTCAAAGATGAATAAACAGGTCACTGTCACCTGCCTGACTAGGATTAAAACAGAATGCATGATAACTAAGATCAAAAAGCTGTAAGTCTCTAGCAATAAATATCAACTTACTAAAACACATGTAGACTACAGTACTCTTAAGACCTGCAGTCTTATTGGCATTCCACAGTAAAAGGTTAATCTATTAAAATGGCTCCAGTGAAAAAAATATGTTACCTTAACAAAACATTACCTTATCCATGTAAGGCACTTACATTTAGGAAAATATATCTCTTGTAATAACTGACTATAGTAATGACGTCTGTGTCAACGATTTCTTTGTTTAAGGTGCTGGGAGATGTATGACAGCCTTTCATTTCTCTGTACAAATGGTCTCCTACCTCTCTGCTGCAGATGGATGCTGTCAGAGTACAAAGTTAATAATTTCATACTGTCTTTTTTTCATTTTTTTGGCCTCCTCCTCCTCCACTAATTTGATAAGATCTCAGTTGAACTGTGAGACCAAATTAAAATCGAAGGTAATGGCTATAGGAAGACAGAAAATACCAGGTTGGCATTACTGCATCACTGTTATTTTTTAGGGTGACTGTAGTCTGCTCAGTTAGAGAAACTTGTTTTTATAACAATAAACACATTCCTTAGATAAACTGTTATAGTGCTGGTCATTTTGTTTGACAGCAAAATAAAGTGGGAAAATATTCATTAACACTATGCAATCTGTTTATAATACACTTAAGGCAGTATTCATAGGTCTGGTGGGGTATCAAATAGGCTTTGCATATTCATAGTGGTGATCTTTGAACAGCAGCGCTATGAGGTTATGCAAATCCTGGACTGTCAGGATAACTGTGGAAATGCGGAAGACCTTTTTGTAATCACACTCCCCACATCAGAATTGCATGATGTGATTTACGCATAACCAATAGGGGACAGCTGCAATGCTGTTAAGGAATTTACAAGTATGCACATAAATGTGATTCATAGACAGGAATCTATAATAAACTCATTTGCATACAAAGTATGTAAATCACTCTGATGTTATGCCAGAAAGCAGCCATTTTCAGTCAAATATGGAGATGTGAGGGGAGCTGGACATTTTTACTGGAGTGGTCACTTGGGTAAATGTTTCATTTTGATGCTTGTGCAAACCTGGACATTCTATTGAAGGGGGTCACCTGGGTGAAATGTTTTATTTCAGTGCTTGTGCATACCTAGACATATCACTGAAGGGGTCACCTGGGTGAAATGTTTTATTTTAATGCTTTTTCATACCTGGAGATATTACTGAAGGGGCTGCTTGGGTGAAATGTTTATTTCAGTGCATGTGCATACAAGGGCATGTTATTGAAGGGGCTGCTTAGAAGAATGCTTTATTTTGGTGGTTGTGCATACTAGGAAATGTTACTGAAGGTGTCACTGGAGGAAGTAATTCATTCATGTGCCAGGGAAGTGCTTGTGCATACATAGTCAAACTGTTGAAGTGATAACTGGGCAAATACTTTATTGTGTTGTTTTATGCACTGGGCATAGCTAATACAAATGAATGAAGGGGTTGCCTGGGAAAATAATGAATTTGTGTGTCAGGGAGGTGCTTGTGCATATTTGGACAAACAAGTTTGCAAATTTCAACTACAATATCAAAGACAAAGAATTGCATTTAACAATGGATGTGCATACTGTATGGATGTTGGACTACGAACTGCAAAGCCACCTCATTAGTATGCTATGTTTTACAACACTTCTCATTTGCATCTCATTATATTTAGGCCTTAAGCAGTAGCATAAATGGCCTCTATGAGCTGCGCTTTTGCTACTCTCACTTGTAAGCATCAGAGATACCCATATCACATTTGCGCTAGTGACTATGAAAACCACCCCTGCATTCATTTCAGTGTAACTCTGAAATAGTACATTATCAGTAGCATTTGGGATAAGGATAAACATTTCTTGGAGTACTACAGATGACTTCATAAATTCTTAGAATTAAATGTTCTAAATCAAACACCATCAAAGAACACAAGCTTCTTTCTATTATGGCTGAATTTGTCTACCTTAACTTTGAATTGAGAGAGAAGTCATCTGAGGCTCTAATATTAGAAAACAGATTATTCCAGGATCTCAAATCAGCCTAAATTATAAAAGGGTCTCCCTTAACAGTCTTGTTTGTTTTTCTAATAAGCTTTTTAGTTTCATGTTAGAATGTTATATTATTTAAATATAGCTTAATTCACATTAGAAAGCTGAGTACCTTATCATTAAAGTATAAAAAGAAATGCATAATTCACTTTGTGTAGCCATATTCTTGCTACAACAGTTGAATTTCTACAACCTTGAATAATGCTCTTGAATTTTCTGTTAAACGTCCTTCAAATTACTTTGATCTGGTTAATTTCTGACTGACAGTAAAACAAAACATTACACGGTATTCCATAACCAGTCTGACTAGAACTGTGTTTGCTTGTAACTTCAGTATCTGTAGTGCCTAATGTCTTAAAATAACCTAGATGTTTGGCTTGTTTTTAATGGCAATCATTTTAGCCTTAAAGCTTAAACTGTTCTTGAAGACTAGATCTAAGTCCTTTATCTCTTTTAGAAAAGGAGTAATATTTAATATAAATTTAGGAACAACAGTCTCTACCAAAATCCAGTACTGAACATTTGTTATCATTTAAAGTGAAACCATGAGTTAATACCCATTTGCAGACCTCATTTATGTAAATATCAATAGTTTGGCTATCAGGTTAACATGTACAATATGAGTTGACTATATGGTCATCAACAGATGGTTTTTGTTTTCTAACAACTGAGTAAGGTCTGACTTTAAGTGTTTTTCAATGATGGATGTCAAGTTTTTCAGATGATGTTTATTAATTGCTTCTTTTTACCTTCTGTATAAATAGATACAGCAGATGATGTTTTCCAGCATTAAACATGATGTCAGTTTTTAATTAATGAAATTAACAGCTTCTTTAGAAGACATATCTGGGAATACCATACTTTATAAATCAGTACAGCTGGCATAAGATCTAAACCCACACTACATTTGTATTTTACATACTACAGTGATTTTTCACCATTTCACACATCATATTACGGCAAGGAGTATCTACTAACATGGCTGAAAAATCTTGTTTCCTTGTATCTTGGTGATGAAGTCCCTCATTCATATTTATTTATAATGTTTTGACTTGGGCAGAACAATGATCATAATTCACTAATTTCAGTCTCAGCTAGGGTAGAGGCATAGGGTAAAGAGTTCCAGTAAAGTATGACTACAAAGAGAAAATAAAACCAGATTCAAATATCAACCTATATTTGGAACTATACAAATTTACTGACTTTTTAATTCTGAAAAAGACATTTCCAAGTTGTGCTTGTCAGTGACAGCTGCATATTAATTTTACTAAGGAGAGATAGCATTCTTTGTTCCAGTTCTACCGTGGATTTTTTTGCTACATGTTATTGCATATTTTCCTCACTCAGACATAGCCCTCAACTTCTTTATTTTTGAATCAGGGACAATGTCAAATATAATAAAGTAACGGACAGAGTCCCAAAGTCAAGGACAATTTGTATATATTACTTTAATTCACTTTGAAAGTTAATAAAACAGGTTTGACATCAACATGCATTTCCTGAAGAAAAATAAGTATGAAACAGAAATGTATGCCACTGCTAACTGTCTGTAAGTATGAAACAGAAATGTATGCCACTGCTAACTGTCTGTAAGTATGAAACAGAAATGTATGCCACTACTAACTGTCTGTAAGTATGAAACAGAAATGTATGCCACTACTAACTGTCTGTAAGTATGAAACAGAAATGTATGCCACTACTAACTGTCTGTAAGTATGAAACAGAAATGTATGCCACTACTAACTGTCTGTAAGTATGAAACAGAAATGTATGCCACTACTAACTGTCTGTAAGTATGAAACAGAAATGTATGCCACTACTAACTGTCTGTAAGTATGAAACAGAAATGTATGCCACTACTAACTGTCTGTAAGTATGAAACACAAATGTATGCCACTGCTAACTGTCTGTAAGTATGAAACAGAAATGTATGCCACTACTAACTGTCTGTAAGTATGAAACAGAAATGTATGCCACTACTAACTGTCTGTAAGTATGAAACAGAAATGTATGCCACTACTAACTGTCTGTAAGTATGAAACAGAAATGCATGCCACTACTAACTGTCTGTAAGTATGAAACAGAAATGTATGCCACTACTAACTGTCTGTAAGTATGAAACAGAAATGTATGCCACTACTAACTGTCTGTAAGTATGAAAAAGAAATGTATGCCTTAACTGTCTGTGGCATGAAACAGAAATGCATGCCACTACTAACTGTCTGTAAGTATGAAACAGAAATGTATGCCACTACTAACTGTCTGTAAGTATGAAACAGAAATGCATGCCACTACTAACTGTCTGTAAGTATGAAACAGAAATGTATGCCACTACTAACTGTCTGTAAGTATGAAACAGAAATGCATGCCACTACTAACTGTCTGTAAGTATGAAACAGAAATGTATGCCACTACTAACTGTCTGTAAGTATGAAACAGAAATGTATGCCACTACTAACTGTCTGTAAGTATGAAACAGAAATGTATGTCACTACTAACTGTCTGTAAGTATGAAACAGAAATGCATGCCACTACTGTCTGTACTCCTCAATGAATTGCCCAGAATTCACAAATCTGATGAGGAGCAGAGCAAACATATGAGGCAAAATCAGAGGTGCTTTGAAAAATCAGACACAGTTGAGATCTATACTGTGAGGGTTTATACACTTAGGCTTTAGTAGTCAGTCTCCAGTATTACTTATTATTCATTTATTGTAGATATTTTATCGTACTTAGTTTTGTTCACATGTGTGATTAAAGATTATTAACTTATAATCTTACACTGTTGCTACTTCAAAATCTGATTTAAAAATGCGTTTTACTGAAAGAAACTGAATAATGGTCAGCCCCCCCCCCCTCCCATGGCTTAAGGGACTCAGTATTATAGGTTCATAGGTTCATAGGTTCATACTAGGCTATCTGCCCTAGGGCATTTATAATCCTAGCCAGAGTGTGTGTGGCTTTCATCACCCCTTAGGATGAGAATACTACGCCCTTTTAGGGTTTAGTTTACTGTGCCTCTGTCTAGTAGTGACACAGAGATGACCCCGGGGTAAACCTACGATCTCCCATCCACTCGTCGAGATTTCTCTTGAATAGAGTCAGTGAGGGGCTCTGCCTAACATGGACTGGGATTCTGTTCCAGAGTGTAGGGAGTCTCTGGGTTATGAATCTGTCCCTCCAGCACGTCCTATTTATTTCTGTGTTGAGGTTTAAGTCTCTTGTTCTCGTGGCTCTGATGGATTTGGATTTTCTGAGGTGGAGCATGTCCATTAATTCCGGATTGGACATGGCCTTGTACGTCAGGCACAGATCACCTCTGAGTAGGCGGTATGCGACTGAATAGAGCTGGAGTTTTTTCAGTCGGGCAGCATATGACATATGTTTAAGACCCTTTATCCTCTTGGTGAGGAACTTTTGGGGTCTTTCCAACTGCTGCAGGTGTCGGGTGAGATACATCCCAAATGGGGCATTGTACTCAATCATTGGCCTGATAAGAGAAGAGTACAGGGGCACAATGACCTCTCTTGATCTAGATGTGAAACCCTTCATGATAAGGTGGGCAATATAGAAGGTCTTCCTAACCACTTTGGCAATGTGAGTGTCAAATGAGAGGTTACTGTCAACCTGGGTCCCTAGGTCCCTGATTACCTCTTCCGTGCTTAATGGATTACCACCTATGTGGTAATTTGTCGGTACCTTGTTTTTCCCAAAGGGTATGATTATACATTTTTGGCGTTCAGCTTAAGGCATGGCTCTGGCACCAATTATCCGTTTCTATGAGGCCTCTCTGAAGGATGTTTGTGTCCGCTGGAGTATCAATTATGGTGCCCAGTTTGCAGTCATCTGCGAACTTTGTCAGCCACAATCCTCCTATGTTTGCCTGTACCTCGGAAAAATAAATGCCGAACAAGAGGGGTCCCAGGAATGAGCCCTGTGGGACACCGCTTGTGACTGGCTTAGAGTCTGACATAGCTCCAGCAACTCTGACCCTGTGGGTTCTGTCCTTGAGCCAGTTTGCAACCCATCTTGTGACATATGGGTTTACATTTAAGCTGGTGAGTTTGTCTATGATGCCCGAGTGGGGTATTGTGTCAAAAGCTTTTGCAAGGTCAAGGTAGGCTGTGTGAACTGCCTTACCCTCATCAATGGCCTTAGTGACTGTTTCAAAAAAGTCTACCAAGTTCAAAAGGCAGGATCTGCCCTTGACAAAGCCAAATTGGGTAGGATCCAATGTCTGTAGGTCCCCAATGTCTTTGTTTATGAGTTCCATAATGATCCTCTCCATAGCTTTGCAGACCAGGCTCGTCAAGCTTATGGGGCGGTAGTTTCCAGGGTCCGTAGAAGCACCGCCTTTGTGAAGTGGGACCACTGTTGCCGTACGCCACTCTTTGGGTACGTATCCTGTAGTAAGGCTAAGATTAAACAGCAGCCTTATGTGTGGGTTTAGTTCCTCTTGGAGTTCATGTAACACACAGCCCGGGACACCATCCGGTCCCATTGATGCTGTGTTTTTAGCTTTAGAGAGGACGGCTCTCACCTGGGCATCTGAGATGTTAGGGAGGCTACACTCTGCTGGGATAGTTATTTCTCCTTTTGGGGGGGAGGGGGAGGAGAAATTTGCACTGAACCTGTCTGCCAGAATGTTGGCAATGTCAGTGGGTTCAGTGTATTTTGTGTCATTTTGGACTAACTCTGAGCATATCTGAGAGTTTCCACACAGATTTCTAACATAGCTAAAGAATGCCTTGTGATTGTCTTTTGTGTCTTTTGCGATTTTTCTCTCAAAGTTGGCCTTGGATGATTTTATGAGTGATCGTAGTTTTTTGCTAGTACTGATCAGAGATGCCTTCCCTTTTAGGGATTTTGCTCTGTCATGTAGTAGCTTCCTCCTCCTGTTGCAAAGTTTGTTTATGGCTGGGGTCCACCAGACCGGGCGCCTGCCTTTTGGGAATGGGTCTTGGTTTTATTTGGGATTGCATGATCCATGCATTCTTGAAGGTGCCCATAGAAGGCATTTGCAAAGGATTCAGCAGTGTGGGTTGTGGTTTCCACTGGCCCAGGGGCCTTGAAGGATACCACTTCAGTCTTAAGAAGTGTGAAGTTTGCTTTTGAGAAGTTCTTCACTGTGGTCTTTTGTGCAGGGTGTGGGGGCGGGATGTGGATTTCCAGTGAGATTAATTTATGGTCTGATCTTACCAAAGAGGGATATACTTCCGGTGTGGAGCATTTTGTCCCCATGTTTGTGATGATCAGGTCTAGTATATTGTCTCCTCTTGTGGGAATGGTGACTAGTTGTTCCATTGCATTTGAGTTTATGAATTCTAGGAACCTTTGGGCTAGGGTGTTGGGGCTTGAGTAATGTTCCTAGTCTATGTTTGGGTAGTTAAATCTCCCAAAATGATGGTATTTGGAGAGACATTCATACTCTCCAGTGTCTTCAGGAAGGCTGTGTGGGGTTCCTGAGTTTGAGAGGGTGGTCTGTAGCATGCTACAAACTGTAAGGCAGTTTTGCCTATGGTCAGTTGCACCTGGATAGTCTCTGATGCTTTGTGCATTGCCACTAACCTGGAGGTGTGGGTATCTTTGATGAAAATGGATACTCCCCCTCCTTTTGTGGTTCGGTCCAAGTTTTGGGGCCGGAAAGCATGATATGAGGTAAAACCTGATAGTGCTGGGGTGCTCTCAGGAGCCTTGAACCAGGTTTCAGTCACTGTACAGACATCGATGTTCTCCATACTGAGGAGGGCTTCGAGGGCATGCATCTTGAGGTTTAGACTTCTGGCATTGAGCAGCATTACCCTTAGTTTTTTTTTCCACTTGTGTTTTCTAGGGTGGTAGGTTTGTCATTTGAGCCTTGCCTAAAAAAGGCACTATGGGGGTGGCAAGAGCCTTGGCCAATATCCGGAAGCCCAGGGGTGACAGGTGCAAGCCATCCCTTGCGAAGCAGTGTGGTTTGTCAAGCATGTCATCCCAAGCAGACAGACATTGGATCCCCTTAGAATGACACCAGTAATTAACACAATTGTTAAAACTGATAATTTTGTCTTTGTACTGTGGCATCATTCTTGGTGAGGGTAAGATGCTGCTCAGGGTCAGGGTCATACCGGCCTGGGCTACATAATCAGAGAGCTCCTCTATGTCTCTTTTCATGTAGTCCAGGGAGGTATGTCTCAGGTCGTTCACACCGGCATGTACAATGACTGAGTCATATTTGTACTTGCTGTGGAGTGACCTGAGTGCTTGTGTTATGTGGCGGATTCTAGCTCCCGACAGGCAGCTTACTGTGACTTTTTCCTTGTTCAGTCTGGTGAGCGGGACGTCAGTGTGTCTGACTATGGAGTCACCTATTACAAGTGTGTCTGGCATGTTGTTTGGCCTTAAGGGCTGTGATTGTTTAGCACATTGACTTTGTGAACTATGTGTTGCATGTGCTATGTCTTGAGGTGGTGGTTGCTTGGGTGTCTGCTTTGGAGGCCTCTGTTGTTTTGGTAGATTTTTAATCAGCGCCTCCGAGTATGTTTTTGTGTGTTTATGTGTTTGGTTTGCAGTTGTGATAGTTCTATGTGAGACTGGGTTTGTGGTGTGCGTGGTTACCTTCTCCTCCTGACTGGTCTTGCCAGTACTGAATTGAGAGAGCTCAGCCTCCAGTTTGGCTATATAGTTGCATCTCTCGCATATATTTGTATTTGTTGGGAGGAGGAGAGGGTTGTCTGTGTACATGAAGCAATTGTAACATTGCCTCAAGATTCCCAGATTCACCAGCTGAATAGGAGAGGACGCCAGCAACTGACCCTTCGACATCCTAGAAATAGTGAAAAAGATTGCTGTGTAACTGAGTCAGAAGGGACCTATAGGGAAATGGGTACTCAACAGAATTTAGGTGAATGAAGTACTTTTGTTTGTTTAAGAGTGCTTTACCTGTGTAAAAAATGCTTTAGGAGCAAGTGCTGAGCTTTTCAGATAGAGTATTGGCTGTTTAGATTGCAAGTAGAACAGTTCTAAGGGAAAAATTGAACAGCAGACTTGGCGGAGCCAGAAAAAGTTTAACCTTGTTTAACCAAGTTTAACCTTGTTTAACCGGCTGCTATCGCACGACAGCATAAAGCCTTGCAAATGCGGATTTTAAGCAGTGAACTACAAAAGAGCTAGGAATGGTCCCAAACAACCAATTACTACAGCTTCTTGTGCTGAGGTCACTTCCCCCAAGGACAGGTAGGCTGCTCAAGGCTCCCCACTCCCACTGGTGAGCAAAGAAACTTCCTTCTATCCAAGTAAGGTAATGGACAACACAGGAGCTACACCACAGCCCAGAATACAGCAATGCCTGTATACTGGTCTAAACTAGTCGAGAAAGGCGGGAAAACAAGGATTATTTTTTTGGAATTTTTAGGAAATGAATTTATTGTATTTTATATATATAGATATATATATATACATACATGGGTCTACTTTGTAATATCGAAAGCTCAAAATCATGAAGACCAAAACACCGAGAAGAGAATCACGAAACTTAAAATGCCAAACTGCATAAGTTTTCCCAGGGCAAGTCAACACTTGCCCAACATGGGGAATTATGCCCTTTCTTCACTGAAATGCGATCATTGGATGGTGTGGTGGAGTTTAGCCCCCCCCCCAGATGGTGAGATTATAGATAGTGCAGTGTGTTTTTGCCCTGGGAAAACTTACACGGCTTGGTATGTTAAGTTTTGTAATTCTCATCTCAGTATTTTGGTCTTCAGGATTTTCAAATGATGGTATTTATAAGCAGATCCAGATATATATATATATATATATATATATATATATATATATATATATATATATATATTTATGTATCTATATATACACTCACACACACACACACACACACACACACACACACACACATGCACACACACATCTATGTCAAAGTAACAAATTACCATAACGCTGAATTGCAAAATAGTGGGGAAAAAAGACATAAGTTTATATTCATGACTGTCCAGATCGTCATAAATTTTCTCCTGGTAAGTAAACAGCCAGCTAACAAAACTTAAAAAAACAAACCAAAGCAAATAAAACCTACTGAAGTGATGAGCTTCACCCCACACCCCCCCATGTGGGGGGCTGCCCCCTGACTAAATATACCAACTCTGAAATTGCACTACAGTGGAGAAAAGGGCAAAGTTCACCAGACAGACTTCTTTTGCAGTGAAAAAAATGATAATCTGGACATTTGTGAATGTAAACAGTCACCATTTCCATCAAATCATTTTGCAACTCAACATTATGGTAATTCGTTATTTTGACATAAATCTCTCTCTCTCTGTATATAGATAGATATATATATATATATATATATATATATATATCTATATATCTATATATATATATATATATATATATATATATACATATACATATACATATACATATAACTCACCAAAAAGTTCTCCAGCACAGAGAAAACAAGCCAGCAAATGTTGCAAATGAAGTTTTAATCAGAGCACAGTCAGCAGCACAGACCGGTTTCGCCGTATGGTGTCAACAGTGTGTGTCTTAATGGGCAACCAGCCCTAGTTTATGTAGCAGCCTTTAAAGATACATTACACATTTATATTTCACCCCACGCCAGTCCTTTTTCTCTTAAACAACCAATATACAATGTTGATTTCACTTTCTGAAAACACATAATTCGGCCCTTCTGCTATCCTTGCAGACTGGCCCAAAATATTTTCTCCATTGAAAACGAACAAATGGAGCAAATATTTCGGGGCAGTCTGCAGGCATAGCAGATAGGGTTTCACTGATACTGGATACTAATGATGTAAATCAGTTAGTTATTAATCTAACTCAATATGTGTTTTCAAAAAGTGAACTCAGTGTGCTAAATAAAGGATTAGGATATGTACCATCTTTCTATGTGTCATATTTTGATGTTATAAAGGATGTGAAAAGTTTTTGTAGAACTTTGAACTTAAAATATTTTTTTGCCATAGGGAAGATGTTACACATAATAGGGAAGGTGATTCATTTCATTTAAAAAAATCTGGGTTTCAACCTCCCTATCATAGCACAGTAAAAACATTCAAACAGTTGATTACACATGATTTACAGGTGAACCAGGCTCAGATTTTTCGTCCATTTTCAGATAATCTCACTTTTGATGAGAGAAAGGCCCTTAATTCTTTTAATACATATAAAGAGCATAGTTATTATTGGAGCTGACAAAGGAGGGGCTGTAGTCATATGGGACAAAACAGCTTATGAACAAAAGGCAGACAGACAGGTGTTGGATCTTATTTCCGACTGCTCTTTACCTATGGACCCCAGTAGGTGTTTTAAACAAGAGATATATTTTTTTTGATGAGGGCTAGAGAACAGTATATTATATCAGTAACACTGTTGTCACAGCTGAGGGTGGAACAACCAGTTTTCCAGTACTTTTATTTGGTCCCCAAATTCCATAAATCCTTATGTAACCCCCCAGGGACGTACAATTGTGGCAGGAAGGGGATCATTGACTAAACCATTGTCTGAATACTTAAGAGTTCAAGCTGAAACCTCTCCTTTCTTTGGTTAGGGCTAGGATCAAGGACAGCAAACAATTTTTACAGTTGATGGACAATTTACAGGTCCCTAATGAGGCACATCTAGGAACACTGGATGTGCAATCTCTATACACTAGTATCTCCCATGAAGGGAGGATTAGGGCTGTTCATTATTTTATGCAACAGTCAGGTACTTTTAGGGAACAAAAAATGGAATTTTTGTTGTCCATGTTACAATTGGTGTTGGAACATAATGCTTTTATGTTTAACAATCGATGGTATCTACAGATGAGGCGAACGGCTATGGGGGCCACCTTTGCCCCCATTTATGCCAGTCTCTTCATGGGCTATTTTGAGGCTCAGTATATTTATACAAGTGATCATAATTTTACATCTCAGCTTATAATGTGGCGTAGATACCTAGATGATTGTTGGGTGGTATGGCAGGGAGAGGCGCCTGACTGGCATGATTATGTGAGATACTTGAATAATAACCAATATGGTGTTAATTTCAGTGGGAAAATAGATTTATTTACCACTGATTTTTTGGATGCAAATATAACTAAGGCTATTGATGGGACTATGTTCACCAGTCTCTATAGAAAGCCTTTTTCCAAGAATTCTATATTACATGCCAGCAGCTGTCATCCCTATCATACCATTAACAACATACCTAAAGCCCAGTTCCAGAGGGTAAGGAGAATAAGTTCTGGTGACGCAGAATATGAGAAACAGGCTCAGGGTTTAAAATTACAGTTTTTGAACAGAGGATACACCAAGTCTGTGGTAAATAAGGCCTATTTACAGTCCAAAATAAGTAGCATAACCAGTTTGTTACAAGATACCCAAAAGTCATGGAGTTCCAATAAGGGAAAAATTGAGATTTATAACTACCTATGGTAGTAATACTTTCAAGATTAAAGACACTATTTCAAAATTTTGGCATCTGTTACATTCAGGCCCATTTTTTTCTACATTGATTGATGAACAATGCAGTTTTGGTTATCGCAAGGGTAAATACCTGGGACAACATTTTTCTTCTTTTAAGAAAGGTAATTATTCATCTACAGGATTACCACAGACTCAAGTGGGAAGTACATATTGTGGTTATTGTAAATATTGTAAACTGATTTCCAAAACACAACCTTTTACCTCGGTAAATGCCAGGAAAGTTTATGATATTAGATATTTAATTAAATGTACTAGTGCATGGGTAATATACATGGCAATATGCCAATGTGGTGCTTTTTACATTGGACAAACCTCTTGTACTTTAAAACACAGGATAGCTTTACATATCAGTGACATAAAATGTAAACGTATCCAAAGTGACCTGTACAAGCACACATTAGTGCATAGTACGGCCCATTTTGTTTTGTAGGAATAGATAAGGTAAAGGCAAAAGACATGAGTGAGACTGTTAGACATAATATATTGTCAAACAAAGAACGTAGATGGATTATTAATTTAGGAGCCCTTTTTAAACCAGGGCTTAATGACCAATGGTAAAGGATATTATCCTTAATATTAATAACATAGCTATCTGTATGAATTAATACATTGTATAGTGTTTCAACATAAGGATGAACAAGCTGTATTTCTATAAGTAATTCTACAATATTTAGTGGGGATATTTTGAATGTTAGGTGCGTATATGTCATTTATGAGATATAAGGGATTTTGTGTTTTGGGGGTTTGATATATTTAGACATGTTTTTCAACATTGTATGTTGGTTGTTTAAGAGAAAAAGAAGGATTGCCGTGGGGTGAAATATAAATGTGTAATGTATCTTTAAAGGCTGCTACATAAACTAGGGCTGGTTGCCCATTAAGACACACACTGATGACACCATGCAGCGAAACCAGTCTGTACTGCAGACTGTGCTCTGATTAAAGCTTCATTTGTAACATTTGCTGTTTTGTTTTCTCTGTGCTTGAGAACTTTTTGGTGGTTTATTACATTTTTTTCCTTCTCCATGCACTGCAAGGATTGTAACGTGCACTAGGTTGTTTTGGAGCTATATATATATATATATATATATATATATATATATATATATATATATATATATATATATATATATGTGTGTGTGTGTATACTGACTGTGAAGACTAAATACAAACTTACTGCTGATGTGTTAGTAGGACTGCAGCAAAAATGTGTAACATAAAAAATGTAGGAGATTGGTATAATGGTTAAGGTGTTTACTTTATAGACACAAGGTGCAGGGTTTGAGTCTCACATGGGGTAACTGGCTAGGTTTAAAATGGCCCATGAGGGCAGCTAACCTATGTGATTGAACTCTTACTTCATAGATAGCATAGTGTCCCTAACCAAGGACTCCCCAACATCTAATCCTAAACCTGACTAGCAGCTACATGTCATGACATCCACTGTCACCTTCAAGTGTGTGCTTACATCCTATATAAAACTACTCTTAAACAAACTCAAACCATGCTCTACTTCAGCTGATGACCTTCCAAGTAAGTATCTTAAAATAGCAGCCAACAACATTGTCTAGCCTGTCTCAATCATTATAAACAGGTCAGTCCAAGAGTCTCACATTCCCTCTATCTGGAAAAAGTCATGCATTATCCCTCAGCACAAAGGAGAAAATTCAACAGACATCACTAACTATAGACCTATAGCAATGCTGTCCCTCTGTCTTTGAAAACTTGAGTAATGTATTCAAAACAATAGCTAAACTGTATCCTACAGGAAGAACTCCTGCCCCCCCCCCCCCACACACACACACCACAGCTTCAGTCCCTCCCATAGTACTAGCACTGCACTTCTAACCTATGTAGATACTGTCAAAAAAGCTAAAGATAACTGCAAACTTGCTTATTTCTACACGTCTGAAGCCTTGACATAGTTTGTCTCAGCAAACGTTTGCTTCAAATGCCCTCACTAGGTTTATCTCAGCCCACCCTTCTATGGCACAAAAGTTACTTTTCCAATAAGTATCAGTCAGTAAAATGGCTCTCCACACTCTCTCTTTACCTCCCAGTCACCACCAGTGTACGACAAGGCTCTATCCTTGGTCTGTTTCTCTTTAACATTCTTACCAACACCATCCACACAGCCATACAACAGGCCTCTCTAATACAATACACAATTGACTCCATACACATATGCACATTAGACAACCTGGCTCATCTCCAAAAACTTACTCAGGAAGTTTTAACAGCCACTAAAGCATTGCTTTGTGACTTGCCCAACTCCAAAAAACAATGTTTTTTCCCCCAATCCCTCTCTCATGAAAAAATAAAATTTGAAATCCTCACTCTTAATAATGTAACCACTGAAGTCACTTCTCAGAGCAAATTATTAGGGATGATAGTGGATGAGAATCTTAAATTTGAC